>NW_028270141.1:135339363-135490591 GCF_037043375.1 Chiloscyllium plagiosum
AAATAGCTTTGTTTTTCTTTTAAAATGAGACAAACAAAGCAAGAGTGGGTGGAGTCAGGTCACACCAGATCCATGGTTTTAGTTTTGCTTTCAGTTGGTGAGGGTGGGGTTTTGGAGTTGAAGCTGCTAGATTTAATTCTCTCTCTGCTGATACAAAAGCTTCAGTGCTCTCTCTCTACTGCTAGATTCATTTTGTCAGTGTTTCTTCTTCTGAACTGGAGGAAATAGTAAATGAGAGACATCTGTTTTGCTGAATTTGCCTTTGCCCACGGGATTTTATGGGATGTGTATATGGGATGCTGCTATATTAGAACCATTGATGAGTAGTGGTTAAATATATTGTTTTAAGTATTTTGTTAAGTTAGTTATGCCAGTTTTTTTTGTGTGATATAACTGTGGTGTAAGTATAAAGTGTGGTTTGCTTAAAGCCTAGTAATTTGACCAATCAAATCAGATCTAGAATACAGTGCCATTGACTTGCCTTTACCTAAGATAAAATTTAGGGTGTAGGCTATCTCCTTAGTATAGATTAGAGTGGTGCTGGAAAGACACAGCAGGTCAGGCAGCATCCGAGGAGCAAGTGTGTTGTACTGTTCTTTGTTTTAGACTTTGCCTTGCAGCTAGTGAACAAACTTTGTGGAATCAGGTGCTACGTTACCTACCGTGGAATTCACAATCTCTTCTGTTTTCGTAGCACTATTGACATAGTTTGTCCAGTTCAGTTTCTGGGTAATGATAACTTCAGGCAGTTGCTGGTGTGGGATCCAACAATGGTAATTTCATTAGATGTCTCAGGCAGGTGGTTAGAGTCCATATGATCAGAGTTGATTGTTGCTTGGTATTTGTGTGATGTGAATGTTAATAAATTCAAAAAGGCTATCATACTGTTGTTGGGAGTTAGTCATAGAGATGTACAGCATGGAAACAGACCCTTTGGTCGACCAGATATCCCAACCCAATCTAGTCCCACCTACCAGCACCTGGCCCATATCCCTCCAAACCCTTCCTATTCATATACTCATCCAAATGCCTCTTAAATGTTGCAATTGTACCAGCCTCCACCACTTCCTCTGGTAGCTCATTCCATACACGTGCCACCCTCTGCGTGAAAGAATTGCCCCTTAGGTCTCTTTTATATCTTTCCCCTCTCACCCTAAACCTATGCCCTCTAGTTCTGGACTCCCCGACCCCAGGGAAAAGACTTTGCCTCTTTACCCTGTCCATGCCCCTCATAATTTTGTAAACCTCTATAAGGTCACCCCTCAGCCTCTAAAGCTCCAGGGAAAACAGCCCCAACCTGTTCAGCCTTTCCCTATAGCTCAAATCCTCCAACCTTGGCAGTATCCTTGTAAATCTTTTTTGAACCCTTTCAAGTTTCACAACATCTTTCCAATAGGAAGGAGACTAGAACTGCACGCAATATTCCAACAGTGGCCTAACCAATGTCCTGTACAGCCGCATCATGACCTTCCGACTCCTGTACTCAATACTCTGACCAATAAAGGAAAGCATACCAAACGCCGCCTTCACTATCCTATCTACCTGCAACTCCACTTTCAAGGAGCTATGAACCTGCACTCCAAGGTCTCTTTGTTCAGCAACACTCCCTAGGACCTTACCATTAAGTGTATAAGTCCTGCTAAGATTTGCTTTCCCAAAATGCAGTACCTCGCATTTATCTGAATTAAACTCCATCTGCTACTTCTCAGCCCATTGGCCCATCTGGTCAAGATCTTGTTGTAATCTGAGGTAACCCTCTTCGCTGTCCACTACACCTCCAATTTTGGTGTCATCTGCAAAGTTACTAACTGTACCTCTTATGCTCGCATCCAAATCATTTAAGTTAAAGACAAAAAGTAGAGGACTCAGCACTAATCCTTGTGGCACTTCACTGGTCACAGGCCTCCAGTCTAAAACACAACCCTCCACTGCCACCTTTGAGCCAGTTCTGTATCCAAATGGCTAGTTTTCCCTGTATTCCATGAGATCTAACATTGCTATTCAGTCTCCCATGGGGAACATTGTCGAACGCCTTACCGAAGTCCATATAGATCACATCTACTGCTCTGCCCTCATCCAATCCTCTTTGTTACTTTTTCAAAAAACTCAATCAAGTTTCCCACGCACAAAGCCATGTTGACTATCCCTAATCAGTCCTTGCCTTTCCAAATACATGTACATCCTGTCCCTCAGGATTCCCTCCAACAACAACAAGTGAGAGTCATAGAGATGTACAGCACAGAAACACAACCCTTTGGTCCAACAATTCCATGCTGACCAGATATCCTAAATTAATCCAGTCCCATTTGCCAACATTTCGTTGATGTGTTCATAAAACCTTCCTTTTAATGTACCCATCCAGATGCCTTTTAAATGTTGCAATTATACCAGCCTCCACCACCACCTCTGGCACCTCATTCTAAATACACACCCCCCTCTCATGAAAATGTTGCCTCTGAGGTCTCTTTTAAATCTTTCTCCTCTCACCGCAAACCTATGTCCTGTAGTTTTTGATTCCCCTAGCAAAAATACCTTGGCTATTCATTCTATCCAAGCCCCTCATGATTTTATAAATCTCTCTTAGGTGACCCCTCAGCCTCCGATGCTCCAAAGAAAAATTCCCCCATCTATTCAGATCTCCCTGTAGCTCAAACCCTTCAACCCTGACAGCATCATAGAACACAGAACATTACAGCGCAATACAGGCTCTTTGGCCCTCAATATTGCGCAACCTGAAGCCAATCTGAAGCTCATTTAACCTACACTATTTTCATCCATATGGTTATCCAATGACCATTTAAATTCCCTTAAAGTTGGCGAGTCTACTACAGTTGCAGGCAGGAAGTACTACTCTCTGAGTAAAGAAACTATCCCTACAATCTGTCCAATATCTATCATCCCTCAATTTAAAGCCATGTCCCCTCAGGCTAGCCATCACCACCCAAGGAAAAAGACTCTCACTGTCCATCCTATCCAACTCTCTAATCCTCTGACTATCTTGCATGTCTCAATTAAGTCACCTCTCAACTTCCTTCTCTCTAACAAAAATAACCTCAAGTCCCTCAGCCTTTCCTCATAAGACCTTCCCTCCATACCAGGCAACATTCTAGTAAATCTCCCCTGAACCCTTTCCAACACTTCCAGATTCTTCCTATAATGCGGTGATCAGAACTGTATGCAGTACTCAAAATGTGTCCGCACCAGAGTTTAGTACAGCTGCGATATGACCTCATGGCTCCAAAACTCAATCCCTCTGCCAATAAAAGCTAACACACCTTATGCCTTCTTAACAGCCCTATCAGCCTGCGTGGCAACTATCAGGGATCTATGCACCTGGACACTGTGATCTCTCTGCTCATCCACACTGCCAAGAATCTTACCATTAGCCCAGTACTCTGTATTCTCGTTACCCCTTCCAAAGTGAATCACCTCACACTTTTCCACATTAAACTCGATTTTCCACCTCTCAGCCCTGCTCTGCAGCTAATCTATGTCCCTTTGTAACCTGCAACATCCTTCTGCACTACCCACAGCTCCTCCAGCTTTAGTGTCATCCACAAATTTACGAACCTATACTTCCATGCCCTCAACCAGGTCATTTATAAAAGTAACAAACAGCAGTGGTCCCAAAACAGATCCTTGTGGTACACCACTAGTAACTAAACTCCAGGATGACATTTCCCATCAACCACCTCCCTCTGTCTTTCAGCGAGCCAATTTCTGATCCAAATTGCTAAATCACCCTCAATCCCATGCCTCCGTATTTTGTGCAATAGCCTACTGTGGGGAACCTTATCAGACACATTACTGAAATCCACATACACCACATCAGCTACTTTACCCTCATCCACCTGTTTGGTCACCTTTTCATAGAACTCAATAAGGTTTGTGGGGCACGACCTACCCTTCACAAAACCATGTTGACTATCCCTAATCAACTTATTCTTCTCTAGATGATTATAAATCCTATCTCTTATAACCTTTTCCAACACTTTACCCAGAACCGAAGTAAGGCTCACTGGTCTATAATTACCAGGGTTATCTCTACTCCCGTTCTTGAGCAAGGAGATAACATTTGCTATTCTCCAGTGTTCTAGCACTATTTCTGTAGACAATGATGAAATAAAGATCAAAGCCAAAGGCTCTGCAGTCTCCTCCCTGGCTTCCTTATAAATCTTTCTAAACCATTTCACATTTAAAAGCATCCTTCCTATAACAGTATTCCCAAAGTGGCCTAACCGATGCCCTGTACACCTGCGTCATTACATCCTGACTCCTATACTCATGCAGTGACCAGTAAAGGCAAACTTACTGAATTCCTTCTTCATTGCCCTGTTTACCTGCAACTCCACCTTCAAGGAACTGTGAACCTGCACGTCACTGTCTCTTTGCTTGGCAACACTCCCCAAGGCCCTACCATTAAATGTATTAGTCCTGCCTTGATTTGCCTGACTAAAATGCAACATCTTGCACTTATCTAAATTATTCCATCTGCCACTCCTCAGTCCATTGGATCAACATCCCATTGTACTTCCCAAGATAACCTTCTTCACTGTCCACTACAGCACTAATTTTGGTGTTGTCTGCAAACTTACAAACCATTCCTCCTATATTCACATCCATATCATTTGTATAAGTGACAAAAAGCAGTGGACTCTTCACCAATCCTTGAGGCATACTACTGGTCACAGGCCTCCAGTCCAAAAACAACTTCCACCACCACCTTCTGTCTCTTACCTTCAAGCTGATTTGATATCCAAATGGCTAGCTCTCCCTGGATTCCCTGTGATCTAACCTTGCTAATCCGTCTACCATGCAGAACATTGTTGGACACATTGCTGAAGTCCACATAGACAATATCCACTGCTCTGCCTTCATTAATCTTTTTCTGTCACTTCTTCAAAAACTCATTCAAGCTAGTGAGACATGATTTCCCATGCATAAAGCCATATTGACTATCACTAATCAGTCCTTGCCTTTCCAAGTACATGTAAATCCTGTCCCTCAGAATCTCCTCCAATGTCTTGATGTCAGGTTCACCAGTCTATAGCTCCCTGGCTTTTCCTTACCACCTTTCTTAAATAATGGCACCACATTAGCCACTCTCCAAGTCTTCTGGCACCACACCTGTGGCTATTGATGATACAAATATCTCAGCAAGGAGCCAGCAATCAGCTCCCTAACTTCCTGCAACATTCTGGGATACATCTGATCAGATTTCAGGCATTTATCCTTTATGTATTTTAAGACATCCAGCACCACCACCTCTGTAATATGGACACTTGCTAAGATATCGCTATTTATTTCTCCCAAGTTCTTTAGCTTCCATTTCTTTCTACATGGTAAATACTGATGAGAAATACTCCTTTAATATCTCACCCATTTCCTGGGGTTCCACACATGGAGGGCCTTGACCACCACAAGTCAAGAGTGGAAAAGTTTGTCGATAATTTTACAGTCTTCAGTACCATTCACAACTTGTCTAATAGTAAAGCTGTCTGTGACCATGTGGCAGTATTTGGACAACATTCAACCTTAGGCTAATAAGTGGCAAATAACATTCATGCCAAGCAATGACCTTCTCCAAAAGAGAAAATCAACAGAATTACCATTGCTGAATGCACCTAGCTATCAAGATCCTGGGGATTGCCATTGTAACATTTAGCTGGACCAATCATATCAATACTATGCTGCAAGAATAGGTCAGAACCAGGGGATTCTGGCCAGTTATGAAAATTTGGACATTTAGTGAGAGTAAATATAAATGTTTCTCTTCTTCAGCTTCTCCCATTCCACTTGTCAATTTATCATATTAGTTTATGTTAGTTTATTGCCACCACATCATTTCATCTTGGCTTAGGCCTTTTACCTTCCTGGTGGTCTAATCTCCACCACTTACAGCACTTTGTGTGTGTCTCTGTTACTCTCTCTACATCTCTCTTTGCAACTCTCTATTTGTCTGTCTCTCTCTCTCTCTGTGAATGTGTGTTTCTGTCTGTCTCTCTCTCTCTCTCTCTGTGAATGTGTCTGTCTGTCTGTCTCTCTCTCACTCTTCCTCCCCGTCTCTGTCCCTCTCCCTCTGTTTGTCCCTCTCCCTCTGTCTCTCCTTCTGTCTGTTTGTCGCTTGCTCGCTCTGTCTATCTGTATGTTCTTCTCTGTCTGTCTGTGTCTCTGTGTCTCTCTCTCTCTCTCTCTCTCTCTGTGGGTGGGTCTCTTGCTGTGAGTGGGTCTCTCTCTCTCTCTCTCTCGCGCGCAGCGGGTATCTATCTCTCTCTCTCTCTCTCTCTCTCTCTCTCTCTCTCTCTCTCTCTCTCTCTGTGGGTGGGTCTCTTGCTGTGAGTGGGTCTCTCTCTCTCTCTCTCACGCGCAGCGGGTATCTATCTCTCTCTATCTCTCTCTCTCTCTCTCTCTCTCTGTGTATTTGAAACTCATTTTCCCCAACACTGCTGCTGCTTCTTATTTGGCATTTATTGCTCATGTTCTGTAATAGCCATACCTACTTCTCAGGACTTTATAAATCCTAGCATATCTCCAGATTTCCAGTCTGTTTGGCAATCATAATCCTTCTCAAACATTAATGTAAGTTAGTGAGCTGATATTGGTTCCAGTCCCAAGCCTGGCCAAATATGGGGAGAGTTAATGGCAGGAAGTGCATCTGGCTGTAAAACCACCCAACAAATCCAACTGGTGCTTGATATGAATGGAATGAAATATTGTTTGATCAAAAAAGGTAATTTTCAAATATTGACAAGTTAGATGTCCAAGTTATAGTAACATAGAGCCTGTAGATAACCTATGAAAAAAATGTCAGATTGTCGCATTCATTTGTGTGCCTGTGCTTAGCTATCCTTTTTCATTTATTGTTCTCAGTATCTTGTTTTTTTGTTATATGCAGGCTTGCAATTGTTTGTGGGCATCTTTCTGAATATGGAAGTGTACAGTCCAAAATCAAGAATGGCACTCTTTTCAAAGTAAGTTTGGCATTGTACTTTCACGACATGTAAGAAAACCTGCTTTTCAATAGCTTTATCTTCTTTATTGAGCTGTTCCCAAATTATACAAATACTTAATATTGAGCACCTTCCAATAATTAATTCAATTTTCCGTTTCTCAGGCCTTTTAAGAATGTCGAAGAATATTTTTTTTTAAAACAGTGGTCATGTTTAGCAGGCTTTCATCCCTGCTTTGCTCCTGTTTGGGAATTGACTTCATCTTTCATGAGAGGCAACTTTGCCATATTGTGGAATTTATTCATTGACTGTTTCTTAGCAAGAGACTGATTGATAGAGGATAGAGTCATTAAATGGTTTTGCCAGTTTCTGATTTCTGTGGTCTAAAGCTTTACCAGCATATGCCAGAACTTTATTTGTCAAAACTGTTATTTTGTTTCACTTAATGTTGCTTCTCAATAAGTTTCACGTGTGAGAAATGCTGCTTAACCTACACCATACTGGCATAAAATTGACATTCCAGAAAATCCTATTAATAGGATTTTTACTTAGTTTCTATCAAGATAATACAATCCAAAATTTTACAACTGATATGATGTTCTTTAAAAAATGCCAAATTATAAAATACTTATTGTCAGACTGAAAGATTAGGAACTTAAGAAAAAAAGGCAATTTCATTTCCAATTTTTGCTTTTAAATCCCACCTGATAACAATGACCCTTTAGAAAGTGCTGCAAGACTTGATGATTAGTAACAAAAATGCATCATCGTTGATAATCTATAAAAATTGTTCAAAGTCACTTTCCAATTAAGTGAGTTTTTCAACAAGATACATTTAGCTAGTTTGTAAATAATTCTTGTTAGCTATGATGTAATGAAGCAAAGAGAACAGAGGAAATTAAGGTATATATTAGTCCATGACTTAATTGAATGGCTGAGCAGTCACAACAGTTGAATAGTCTACTCCAGTTCTTATGAAAGGAGGATTACTTGAAGTCACTGAAGGAAAAAAAAAATAAGAAAAATTAAGAACTGAATGAAAATAGGGGGCTTTAAAGAATAAGTTCACAAGTTCTGCAAAGCTTTGTTATCAATGGGAAAGAAAGGGAGTATGGGAAATGGATAAAGAAGACATTTTAAATAAAGATTTTGAATAGAAAATAATCATATTTTTTTAAGTTGCGAAGTGTGATTTTAGATTCAAACTATGTTTACACTTTATTTTATGTACTAATAGTTGCTGCATTTATTGTTCTTTTTATATATAGGATCACATAGACAAAGCAATTGAGTTGAGACCACAGGACCCCAAATTGTACCATCTACTCGGAAGATGGTGCTATGCAGTAAGTTGGAAAATTCAGTAAAAGTATCTTAGGGCAGGAAATTAATGAAGTGGTGCTTTTCCTCAAATTAAGCTTGTATTTTCGAAGATATGGCACCTGACTATCAGTGACTTCTCACTCGTGAGAGAGACTGTCTGTTCCAAAAATATTCACATGACGTTCCAGATTGAGAATAATGACTATTAACATCACAGCTTCCAATACAACCCTGAGCTAAGATTATGGTTCAATTTCCTCTCCATCACAGAAATAAGAATATTAATTAATGTTTGAGCTTAAGGTTCTTACTTGCTCATTTGGCCTATTTAACTTTTTGAGGTCTGGGAACTTGGAAATGTCTAGATGCTGGGACATGATTAATGATGAAATTCTAAAGTCAGTGCTGATCTATTGGTATTAGCAACCAGCAATATGTGCAAGTTAGTAGAAACATTAATTTATTCCCTGCATTGTGCTATCTGCTCAATGATTAATGAGCTGGGAGACAGAATGAATAAGAATTTTAATTGCATTTCATGTTCTGTAGTTTGCTGATCTTGTTTTCATGGGTTCTATCTGACCTCTTTTCACCATATTTTCGACGCAGCGAACTACTGGGAATGCTGGTTCATAACCCTGTATCAGGGATATGAGTTCAATAGATATGTAACATGTTGCACTCTCTCAAATGTCTGTACCTTTTCACCCCTTTGATCTATTATTCCCCAATACCAGAAAGCCAAAATTTCTTGTTAACCACCCCCAAAATGCTGTGGTTTGCCTGAGGTGTAGATTACCAACTCTGAACATCGCAAGCCCTCATCCAAATGACAGCAACAGTTGTAGAATGAAAACAAAGCGATTGTGCAGCTGAGCTTTGTTCAGTGAGTTGCTGACACAGAGTTAAGGGTGAGAAATTTCTACTGTTTTAGGGCTGGGTGGGGTAGTGTTGCTGGCCTTGTCCCAGCCTGGCCCTGGCTTCTGTCACTGATCCCACTGCATGCTACTTGGCCATTGATGAAGGCCTTTGCAGCAAATGAGAAGGATAGTGGAACATAATTCTTCATAGGTTCAACAGGCAGGAAAGGAGAGATGTTTCTGAATAGGGTTTGATGAGTGGGAGTTGGGAGAAAGGGTTGGGGAAAGTGCCATATAGAGTCGTAAAGTCATTTGGAATGGAAACAGGCCCTTAGGTCCAACTAGTCCAAGCTGACCATGTTTCCCAAGCTAAACTAGTCCCATTTGTCTGCATTTGGCCCATAACCCTCCAAACCTTTCCTATTGATGTATTTATACAAATGTCATCTTTAAATCCTGTAACTATGCCTGCATCTACCAATTCCTCTGGCAGTTCATTCCAATGTTACCCCTCATGTTCTTTTTAAAACTTTATCCTCTCACCTAGGTCTCTTTGTTCTACAACATTACACAGGATCCTACCACTAACTGTATAAGCCTGCCCTTGTTTTACTAAAATGTAATACCTCACATTTATCCAAATTTAAACTCCATCTGCCACCCCTCAGCCCATTGACCTAATTGATCAAGATCTCTTTGTAATCTTAGATAATCTTTTTCATTGTCCACTGCACAACCAATTTTGGTGTCATCTGCAAACTTACTAACCATGCCTCCTGTATTCTCATCCAAAACATTTATATAAATGATAAACAAAAGTTACGCAGTATCAATCCATGTGGAACGCCACTAGTCACAGTCCTCCAGTCTGAAAAACAACCCTCCGTGTATTTGGACTGGGGAGAGAGGGCTGCTTGTAATGTGGGAAGGGGGCAATGGAGAGAGGGCTTCACTGTGTCTTCAGTTACCAGGGTATACAGGCAACGAGGAGTCATACCAAACTAGAAATGCTGACTGTCTCTCTTTCCACTGATGTTGCCAGACCTGCTGAGTTTCTTGAGCGTTCTCTGTGTTTGTTATATGGACAGCTTGAGTTTGGCTGAAACCTACATGAGTATATAAAATGATAACATTTTATTACAAAGTATTTTTAAAAATACAGGTTTTCAGAATTTTAATTATGAAGTGAAAGTTATGGTGCTGCTTTGTTATTGTTAGGTTTTGCTGGCATGAAATAAAATTAATTTTCAAAATTTAGAAATGTTTATATTTTCATGGAATTGGGCACAGCCAGCATTTGTTGCCTATACCCAATTGCTATTGAGAAGGTTAAAAAGGGATCACATTGGAAAATAATTTGCGAAATACTGTCTTAGTCCTTTGCTTGGCATATCCATTTTCTGTTGTTAGTATGGACTTCATCCTGTGATAAAAGTACTAACTGCATTGAATTACATAATGCTGAAATGTTGAGGTTATTTAGTGTTTGATACAAATGCATTGGTCTACAGTTCTGTCAGTCAGAGTTGGTAAGCAAGGAAAAAACTAATGTTTCTTCTGTCAATTTGACATGGCCTAGAAGATACTCCATTTCACTCCAGTGAAGTATGAAGAATTGGCACAAGTTAAATTTTGTTTTTATTTGTTCATGGAAGATAGAGATTTCTGGCTACGCCAACAATTATTACCCTTCCTTGACAGCTAACAGTCAACTATATTCCTGTAGATCTGGGGTTACAGGTAGACCAGACCAGATAAGGATGGTAGATTTCCTTCTCTAAAAGACATTAGTGAACTAGATAGGTTTTTTTTTTAACAACAATTAATGTTGTCATTAGACAAGCTTTAAATTCCAGATTTTTGTTGTGGAATTTGAATTTGACAATGAGTGGGATTTGAGGCCATATCCCAAGAATAATAGAGTGAAGTCTTGATTACTAATCTAGAGATGTTACCATTAGGCCACCACCTGCCTGTTATGGTCTGGTTTGACTGTAACAAGAGTATCATAGCCGTTTGTGCTGGCCAAGCTTTAGGATGATGGGAGTGGGATTTCTTGAGATGGAGAATGAGATTACCAGAAAGGTTCCAGAGATAAGGAAATTTTGTTTCTTAATGTGTACAAGTTTTAGATAAAGCTGTTCCTTTTACCCAACCCTACAAAGACTACAGGGGCTTAGATTTGAGAGAGTAAGAGATGGGGTGTGACAATGGTCTAGTGGAATTATTGCTTGACTATAACTCTAGAAACTTAGCTGCACACTCTGCAATAGAAGATGATGGAGTTAAAATTCAATAAATACTGTAATTAAGAATCTAATGATAATCATGAAACCACTACTGTTTGTCAGAAAAAGGCCGACCTGGTTCATGAATGCTGCAGATGCATCCGTCTGTGACAGCATTAGTAAGTGCTACAACCTCATTACAGCCTTAAATTAAACAAAAGAGCTGTATTCCAGAGGTGGGGTAAAAGTGACAGCCCTTGACATAAAGGCCACATTTCACTGAGTGTGGCATCAAAGAACGCTATCAGGGGGCAAACTCTTTGCTGGTTGGAGACTTGCTATATAAATACAGTGGCTACAAAAGCAAGTAGGGGGGTTGGAATACTACAGCAAGTAACTGACCACCTGATTTCCAAAGCCTGTCCATCATCTGCAAGGCAGAAGTCAGAAGTTGATGGAATATCTGCACTTGCTTGGATGAATGCTGCTCCAACAACACTGAAGAAGCTTGACACTATCCAGGACCAAACAGCCCACTTAATTAGCACCTCGTCAACAAGCATCCAATCCCTCCACCACCAATGCTCATTAGCAGCAGACTGTACAATCTACAAGATGCACTGCAGAAATCTGCTAAAGATCCTCAAGACAGCACCTTCTGTACCAATGCCCACTTCCATCTAGAATGACAAGGTTTACCTACAGTGCATGGATTGCAGCAGTTCAACAAGACAGCTCAATTCCACGTTCTCAAGCAACTAAAGATGGGAAAGAAATGCTGGACAGCTAGCAGCGCCCACATCCTACAAGAGAATAAAAACAGATATAGAGGGTTTGTGAGAAATTTCATATTTATGCATGATTCAAGTGGTCATTACCTAGAGCAGGTTTGCTATAAGAATGATTTAGGGGAGGATGGTCAATATTGTAAAAAAATTTCGATAGGCACTTAGAGGAAATAAACTTGTCAGGCTGTGGGAACAAAGCTGGGCAATTGATTTGATTGGATTGCTCTATACAGAGCTAACAAGCAGTCAGTGGATAAAAACAAGGACTGCAGATGCTGGTAACCATAGTCTAGATTAGAGTGGTGCTGGAAAAGCACAGCAGGTCAGGCAGCATCCGAGGAGCAGGAAAATCGATGTTTCGGGCAAAAGCCCTTCATCAGGAATAGAGGCAGGGTGCCTGCAGAGTGGAGAGATAAATGAGAGGGGGGGGTGGGGGTGGGGAGAAAGTAGCATAGAGCACAATAGGTGAATGGGGGTGGGGATGGAGGCAACTGGTCAGAGAGGAGGGTGGGGGAAGGTAGCAAAGTGTACAATGGGTGAATGGGGGTGGGGATGAAGGTGATAGGTCAGAGAGGAGGGTGGAGTGGATAGGTGGAAAGGAAGATAGGCATATAGGACAGGTCATGGGGTCGGTGATGAGCTGTAAGGTGAGGTGGGGGAAGGGGAAATGAGGAAACTGGCGAAGTCCACATTGATGCCATGGGGTTGAAGTTATCCGAGGCGGAAGATGAGACATTCTTCCTCCAAGCGTCGGGTGGTGAGGGAGCGGCGGTGGAGGAGACCTAGGACCTGCATGTCCTCGGCAGAGTGGGAGGGGGAGTTGAAATGTTGGGCCACAGGGTGGTGGGGTTGATTGGTGCAGGTGTCCTGGAGATGGTCTCTAAAGCGCTCTGCTAGGAGGCATCCAGTCTCCCCAGTGTAGAGGAGACCGCATCACACAATGGTCTTATTCTATTCCTTTATGACCATCATTAAATTAGTAAATTAGGTTAATTGAGTAGATAAAAGATTAGTAACTATGTTGCAGAAGAAACTGTTTGTTTTATAAATTTTCAGTTGAAATCAATGTCTGAGTTCAATTTTAAAAAATAGATTAATTTAGTATTTAGACCCCTTAGCTTGCAAGTTATAGAACAGCTGGTCATTCCATGATATGCTATTTTTTGTATTAGGTAATAGATTGTCTATTCAGAGACTTAAAGTCTCTGTTTCCAGATTATATGGGGCCTTCCCTCTGAGCAGCATAGATTAATATGCCTGCAGCAGTGTTATAGATTCCTATTAGAAGTTACCTCTGGGCAGGTCAACCTTCTAGTGGTAGTAGTAGTTATAGTGGACTACTGGGTTTAAATCTTGGGGAAACCTGTGCACCTTTATGACATGCTTTTATCTGCCTGGTGCAGTGATAAAGTTTAAACATTTGTGCAACTTTTCTCATTTCTCACAGCTGCCTGACCTGCTGTGCTTTTCCAGTGCCACGTTTTCTGACTCTGATTTCTCCAGTATCTGCAGTCCTCACTTTCTCCTAGTCACTGTCCTGTTCCTCGGATGCTGCCTGATCTGCTGTGCTTTTCCAGCACCATATTTTCCGACTCTTTTTCTCATTTATTGTTTGGAATACGCTTTTTTGATTTGGCACAGGCATCCTTTCACAAAACCACCAAGATTTTGTACTTCATGTTTGGATTAGATAACTTACAGTGTGGAAACAGGCCCTTCAGCCCAACAAGTCCACACCGACCCGCCGAATTCATTCCCCTACTTCTACCCCTTCACCTAACACTATGGGCAATTTAACATGGCCAATTCACCTAACCTGTACATTTTTGGACTGTGGGAGGAAACCGGAGCAAACTCACGCAGACACTGGGAGAATGTGCAAACTCCACACAGTCAGTCGCCTGAGGCGGGAATTGAACCTAGGTCTCTGGTGCTGTGAGGCAGCAATGCTAACCACTATGCCGCCGTGCCATCCCAAAGTTGTTCTAGCTTAAAAAGAACATTTGAGGACTGATTTATTTTGTGTCGAAAACATAACTTTTATGTCCTTAATTTAGAAAACAAACCTTGGTAATTGATATCCATGTTTAAAAGTTTGGCTTTACTTTGATTACAAGGAAACAGAAAATAGGAGCAAAAGCCTTTGAGTCTGCTTTGCTCATTATTATGATCACAGCTGATCATCCAATGCAATGGTCTGTTCCTGCTTTCCCCCATATCCTTTGAACAATTTCGTCCCAAGTGCTATATCCAACACCTTGAAATTGTACAGTGTTTCAGCTTTGCTTCCTATGGTCCACAGTTCCATAATCTCTGGGTGAAGGAATTTCTTCTTGTCTCAGTCCTAAATGGTTTAACCTGTATCCTTAGACTGCGAATCCTGGTTCTCAACTACCCTGCCATCAAGAATATCCTTCCTGTGTCTACCCTCCCTCTCAAAAGCATGTTGTATGCTTGATGACCTCTAAATCAATTAGACATATCCTCAATCAAGTTTCAGAACATGTTACCACCACTGGAGTAGGTTAGACTTGAACCTCGACCTCTTGGTTCAGAGCTAAGGGAACTACCACTGCATCACAAAAGCTCTGTTAATTGTTTATATACTTTATTTACTTAGCATTAAGCTTTTCGTTTCACAGAGTAGAATCTGACAACTGATTTCATTTTGAGTACATGCTTCGGGCAATTTTGAAAGCACTTCTTCAACAAGATCAGACTTGTATTAATCAGCCTGTGACCTTAGGGAAAAGTGAGGACTGCCAATGCTGGAGACCCTGATGAAGGGCTTTTGCCTGAAATGTCGATTTTCCTGCTCCTCAGATGCTGCCTGAACTGCTGTGCTTTTCCAGCACCACTCTAATCTAGACAGTGACCTTAGGGAAGACATGCCACAGAACTGATAATTACTCCTTGTCTATAGTAGTTGGTACTAGAAACTATACGATATTGTGTAAGTAATATGTGCAACATCAGGCCATATGAGAGTACGAGCAAGTTCCTCCCTATTTACTTTATGCAGACTGCTCATGGTTTTGAAAACCTCCATCTGATCTCTTCTTACCTGCTTTCTCTCTAGGGAGGACAGTCCCAACTTCTTAAATCTATCCTCACAATGTTCACCAGTACTTTAGTTGACGTCTAACAGGTGCCTTACAAAAGTTCAACATCACCTGTTTGCTTTTGTATTCTGTGCTTCTGTTAATAAAGGGGAAGATACTGTATATACTTTCAGTGGCCTGTGCACATGTACATTGAGGTCCCTCTGCTCCTGCACCTCACTTGTCCACCCATTGTAGCCTCTATTTCAATTATCTTTCGATATCCTTCCTCCCAAAGTGTGTACCTCATACTTATCTGCATTGAAACTCATCTGCCACATGTCTGCCCATATCACCTTAGTTCTATAAACACCATTGAAGATAAATATCCTTCTGGAGCTCTACACTGTTCTCCTCACAGCTTACAGTTCATCCAAGTTTTGTGCCATCTGTAACAGATACATGGGAGTGCTACCACCTGCAGGTTCTTCTCCAAGTCACACCCCATCTGAACTTGAAACAGTATTGTTATTCCTTCACTGTCACTCATCAAAATTCTGAAACATTCTTCCTAACTATTTTGTGGGCCTGCCTACTTAGGACTGTTTCAGGTGGTTGACCACCAGCTTTCCAAGGGCAATTAAGGATGGATAACAAATGCTGATCTCGCCAGAACATCACTCATTGTATGAAATAATTTTTTTAATGACTTAAAAACAACGATTTTAGTATCATTTTCTAGTGTGCCTTTTCTTAACTGCCAGTAAGAAGTCATTATCTGATAGATAATGCTTATGGATTAAAGTCTTTCAATCAAAATATTGTCAGACCAGAAGAAATAAAACAGCCATCGACCATTCGGCCCCTTGAGCTTGCTCCACCATTCAATAGGATCATGATTAATCTGACATTTCTCACATCCACTTTTGTGCCCTTTCTCCTATCTATCTCAGAAATGGTTTATTCTGAGACCCTTTGGTCCTAGACTGTCCCATGAGTGGAAGCATCCTCTCAGCCTTTACTCTGTCCAGCCCCTTTAGAATTCTACATGTTTTAATGAGAACACCTCTCATTCTTCTAACTCTAGTGAGTGGAGTCCCAATCTGTTCAACCTTTGTTCATAAAATTATCCTGCATACCTGGAAACATCATAGTGAATCTTCTCTGAACTGCCTCTAATGAAATGATATCTTAATAAGCGAACCAAAACTGATCACAGTATTCCAGATGTGATCTCACCAGCATCTTATATAGTTTCAGCAAAACTTCCCCACTCTTACCCTCCAAACATCTTAAAGGGCCAACTTTCCAATAGCATTCCTGATTAGCTGCTGTGCCTGTATGCCAGCATTTTATTTCATGCACAAATACTGCCAAGTCCCTATATATTGCAGTGTTCTGCAGTTTTTCTCTACTTAAATAATACTGTTCTTTTGTCCTCCCTTCCCAAATGATCAACTTTACATTTCCCCGCATTATATTCCATTTGCCTACTTTTTTTATGTGCGTAGATGGAAAGGCAAGTTAAGTTACCTATTTTGTGTCAACTGTAAAATTAGCTACCATGCATTCACTTCCTTCTTCCAATTCACTAATATACATTATAAACAGTTGCAGTTCAGCATTGATTCCTGTGGAACCCCACTGGTTACAAGTTGCCAACCTGAAAAGGAACCCATTATTCCCCATTTGCTATATTCTGCACTTTAGCTAATTCTTGATCCACACCAATACACTGCCTTCAACATCAGTGGATGCACATCCGTTTACTGCCTTGTTCACCAGGGGTTCTTATCTATGACTTAACCTTTTATGAGGGATCTTGTCAAATGTTGCTGGAAATCCAAATATAACACATCTACTGGATTCCTGTGGTTGACACTTCCTCAAAAACCTAATACAGATTATAATAGTCATTTATTATCACTTGTATTTTTTTAAAAAAAGAAAAAATGTTTAAGCCCAATTTTCTTTTCCTGAAACCACGCTGACTCTGATTAGATTATGGTCTTCCACATATGCTGCTATTACTTCCTTAATAATTGATTCCAATATTTTCCAAGCATAGATGTTAGGCTAATTGGCCTGTTGTAACCTGCATTTTTGCCTCCCTTTTTTTTTGAATGGGAGAATCACATTGGCAGTTTTCCAATCCACTGGTACTTCTCCAGAATTCAAGGATCTTATGGAAAATTACAATCACTGCATCCACTATCTCTCTAGTTATTTCTTTCAGGATCTTAGGATCAGGGCCAGGAAACCTATTTGCCTTTAGTCCCATTAGTTTGTCTTGTACTACTTCTTTTGTGATTGTACTTAACTTCTTCTGTATTCTCTGGTCTTTTCACCTCTGAGGCTTCCAGCGTCATTGCTGATGAAGGGCTCCTGCCCGACATGTTGATTTTCCTGCTCTTCGGATGCTGCCTGACCTACTGTGCTTTTCCAGCATCACTCTAATTTAAACTCTAATCTCCAGCATTTGCAGACCTCACTTTCACCTATTCAAAGTATCTTCCATGTGTTTAACTCCTTTGCAGTTTCTTTGTTTCCCATAACAATCTTCCAGAATCATTTTCTAAGGGGCATATATTCACTTGGCAACCTCTCTCTTTTTATATATTTAAAAAAGCTCTTACTGTCAGTTTTTATATTCTTCAGTAAGTTTACCCTTATTGTTTATTGATTGTCTTTATTATCTTTTTAGATTCACTTTGCTGGATCATTGTGAAATGCATTCCTCAATGAGACTGTGATTGCTAAAAGTTAATGAGCAACCATGTTTAACTTTTGGTTAATTGTTTTAAAATGAAAAATACCTGCATGTTTTGAAATAATCTTGTATATTTTATCAGAATCTGACAATCATTATATGTTATCACGCTAAGTTGATTAATTTGATTCCAGTATTATATATGTAAATATAGTTTTGAGTTGTTTGGTTTGCAGGCCTCGAAGCTGTCATGGCTTGAAAAAAAGGTGGCTGCAACATTGTTTGACGAACCACCAAATTCAACCATACAGGAAGCTTTGCAATGTTTCCTCAAGGTAATAAACTTTTGCTAGTATTTCAATTTTAAATGCTCTGATGTCTAGTTATTGAATCAAGTGCTGATGTAATTTTACAACATTTGAAAGTGAAGCAGAAATTCAAGATAAATAATATCACATTTATTTCTTACTGTCATTTTTACACTCCTTTATTAATCTTGGAGGCTAGAGTTTTGTGATTCATGGACAAGGACTTTCAAATCCCTCTTTCCCATAGCTTTCTGCAGTCTTTCTCCACTTAAATAATTTTCAGTCCCTCCAATCCTCCTGCCAAGGTGCTTGACTTTACACTTATATTCCACCTGTCAAGTTTTAACTGTCAATATCCCTCTGCAGACTTTGTCATAGAAAGGAGAGTGATGGACTAGTGGTATTATCGCGAGTCTATTAATCTGGAGACACAGGTAATCAGAGAATCCCTACAGTGTCGAAACAGGCCATTTGGTCCAACAAGTCCACACCAACCCTTTGAAGAGTATCCCACCCAAACGCATTCCCCTACTCCTATTACTCTACATTTCCCCTGACTAATGCACCTAAGCCAACACATCCCTGAACACTATGGGCAATTTAGCACGTCCAATTCACTTAACCTGCACATCTTTAGGATGTGGGAGGAAACCAGAGGACCTGAAGGAAACCCATACAGACATGTGAGAATGTGCAAGTCCAAACAGACGGTTGCCCAAGGCTGGAATCGAACGTGGGACCCTGGCACTGTGAGGCAGCAGTGCTAACTACTGAGCCACCATGGCATAAAAGTTTGAATTAAAAGTCTAATGGTGACATGTTAGTTGTCAGGAAAAGTCTATCTGGTTTACTAGTGTTCTTTAGGGAAGGAAACTTCCATCCTTACCTGGTCTACATGTGACTCCAGACCCACCGCAATGTGGTTGTCTCTCAACTGCTCTCTGGACCACCAGGGATGGGCAATGAATGCTGACCTTGTCAGCGATGCCCACCTGAATGAATTTTTAAAAAAACATATAAAACAAGAGCAGAAGTAGGTCGGTCATTCCGTCGAATGCCCCAGCCATTCACTCCAACTTGCCTACTTTCTCCCTAAGTAGAAAGCGAGGACTGCAGATGCTGGAGATCAGAGTTGGGAGTGTGGCGCTGGAAAAGCGCAGCATCCAAGGAGCAGGAGAATGGTTTCAGGCATAATGCCTTCATCAGGAATGAGGCTTCTGGGCCGGGGGAGGTGCTGCTGAGAGGTGGGGTTGGGGGGAAGGTAGCTGAGAATGCGATAGGTAGATGAAGGTGAAGGAGAAGGTGATAAGTAAGAGAGGAGGGTGGAGGGATAAATGGGAAAGGTGATGGACAGGTCAGAAGGATGGTGCCGAGTTGGAGGCTTTGGACTGGGATAAGTGGAAAGAGGGGAAATGAGGAAACTGTTGAAATCCACATTGACTCCTGTGATTGCAGGATCCCAAGGTAGAATATGAGGTGTTCTTCCTCCAAGCTTCGGATGGTAAGGGTTTGGCAATGGAAGAGCTCCAGGACTTGCACGTCCTTGACAGAGTGGGAGGGGGAGTTGAAGTGTTCAGCCACTGGATAGTGGGGTTGGTTAGTGTGGATGTCCCAAAGATGTTCTCTGAAACAATCTGCAAGTAGGCGTCCTGTCTCTGTCTTCCCAATGTAGTGGAGACCACAATCGATACAGTAAATGACATTGGTGGAGGTACGGATAAATTTCTGTTAGGTATGGAAGGATCCTTTGGGGCCTTGGATGGAGATGAGGGGGGAGGTGTGGGTGCAGGTTTTGCACTTCATGCGATGGCAGGGGAAGGTGCCAGGAGTGGGGTGTGGCCTGGAGGGGGGCATGGTCCTGACGAGCGGCGTGGACTTGACGAGGGAGTTGCGGAGGCAGTGGTCTCTCTCGAATGCTGATAGGGCTGTGGAGGGAAATGTATCTCTGGTTGTGCGATCCGTTTGTAGGTGGTGGGTGATGCGATGTACGTGGAGGAATGCGATGTATCCACTCCACCCTCCTTTCCAACCTATCACTTTCTCCCTCACCTTCATCTACCTATCACATTCTCAGATACCTACTCCCCCTCCCAACACACCCACCCCACCCCCCCACTTATCTCTCAGCCATCTCTCTCCCCCCCCCCCCCCCCCCCGGCCCACAAGCCTCATTCCTGAAGGGCTTGCGCTTGAAACCTCGATTCTCCTGTTTCTCAGATGCTGCCTGACCTGCCGTGATCTTCTAGCACCACACTCTCGACTACTTTCTCCCTAAGCCCAACTACTCCAGCCAACCATCATCTCTGCATGTTCATGCCCTCAATTCATCCGAACTCAACTGCATCCTGTCCCCCTGGTTCAGGCACTTCCCACCTATATCCACGCTACCAACAATACCCTCCATCTCTTCAGTCACTTCCAGTTCCCTGGCCCCCAGCGCTTTATCTTCACTATGGATGTGCAGTCCTTATAAACAAGGATGACCTTCAGGCCCTCAGCTTCTTTCTCTCCAACAGACCCATTCGGTCCTCCTCCGCCTCGCTGAACTGGTCCTCACCCGTAATAACTTTGCCTTTAACTCCTCCCATTTCCTCCAAATCCAGCGGGTGGCCATGGGCACCTAGATGGGCCCCAGCTACGCCTGCTTCTTTGTTGGCCATGTCGAACATTCCTTCCTCAATGCCTACACAAGCACTGGGCCCCAACTCTTCCATCGTTTCAGCGATGACTGCAACAATGCAGCATTCTGCATCTAAGCTGAACTGGAGCAGTTCATCTACTTTGCCCATGACTTCCAACTTCCACCCACGTTCAAATTCACTTGGTCCATCTTGAACACCTCCCTCCCCTTTCTTGACCTCTTCATTTCAATATCCAGTGACAGTCTCCAGACGGATGTTTCCTACAAACCCACAGACTCTCATAACTACCTGTACTACACCACCAAGGATGTAAGAACTCCATCCCATTCACCCAATTCCTCCGCCTCCACTGTATCTGCTCGGACGAGGAGACATTTCACTCCCAAGCACCTCAGATGACCACCTATTTCAAACAATGTATTCCCACCTACCTCTGTCATCCAGATAGCCATCCACCTCACCACCTCTATTCCCGCCCCCCCCCCCCCACCGCAATGCAATAAAGACCTACCACTCCACCAATCTTCGCATCCAATATATCATCCTTAAACGCTTTCACCAATCCAAATAGACCCAACCACCAAGGACATATTCCCCTTCCCAACCTCCCTATGCTTTTTGCAAGAACCGTTTCCTTCACCAATCCTTGGTTTGCGCCATTCTCCCTACCAACTGCCCTGAACCCCCAGGTATCTTGCCCTGCAACCGGAAAAGATGCAAAATTTGCCAGCACACCGCACCCTCTTCCCCCCCCCCCCCCCAAACTCATTCCAGGGTCCTAAATAGTCCTCCCAGATGAAATGGAAGTTTGCCTGCCTCTTCTCCAACCTAGTTTATTGTATCAGATGCTCCCGATGTGGTCTTCTGTACATCGAGGAGACCAAGCATAAACTAAGGGAACGTATTGGCGAGCATCTCAGCCGGGAACACAAAGACCAACCAGACCTCCCAGTCACCGCCCATTTTAATTCCCCTTCCCACTCTGTTTTCAACATGACCATCCTTGGCCTCCTCCATTGCCACAATGAATCAAACCACAAGTTGGAGGAAAAACACCTCATCTTCTGCTTGGGCAGACTACAGCCCGGAGGACTCAACATTGAGTTCTCCAATTTCAAATAACCTCTCTTCTCATCCCTGACTCCCTTCCTAACCCCTCCCCTCCCTTCCATTCCTACCCCCTCCCCTCCCTTCCATTCCTACCAGATTTATCCCTCCCATTGACCAACCAGATCATATCATCTACCTAGCTCCACCTATCCCCACCTCACCACCCTGTCCCCCCATCCCCCATTACCTGCAATTCCTCTTACAGCCACCCCCAGTCCTGAAGAAGGATTACACCCAAAACGTCGAATTCTTTACCTCCTGATGCTGCCTGGCTTGCTGTGTTCTTACACCCTCCTGCTTGTCTGTCTTGGATTCCAGCATTTGCAGTTTTTTGTCTCTACATTCTCCTTATACCTTTTGAACCCTTTAGTCTTAAGCAGTATATTTCACACCTTGAAAACATTCAATGTTTTGACCTCCACTGCTTTCTGTGGCAGAGAATTACACAGGTTTATCATTCTCTGGGTAAATGACCTACTCCATATCCTCAAACAGTAAACCCTAGTTCAGGGCTCCCCAGTCATTAAAAACATCATGCCTGCGTTTACCCTGTCTAAACCTAGTAGAATTTTATACGTTTCTATGAGATTACCCTCCTCATTTTCCTAAACTCCATTGAATATATTCTTAACTGATGCTGTCTTTCTTTGTTTATCAGTCCTGCCATTCAAGGACTCTGTTTGGTAAACCTTCATTGGACCCCCTCCATAGCTAGAACACTCTTTCCCCAATAAGGAGACCAACACTGCACACAATACTTCAGATGTTGTTTGAGCAAAGCTCTCTCGTTTTCTTAATCTATTGACAATCTAAACTTGTCAAAACCACAGTGAAGTATCTCTGCACCCTCCTCACAGTTAACTCTATCCAGCTTTGTATTGTCTGCAAATATGGCTATGGTTCACTCACTTTTATCATCCAATCATTAATATATATTTATAAATAATTGTGGCCCAATCACTAGTTACAGGTTGCCTTCCTGAAAATGCCCCCCTTATTCTATCTCTCTGTCTTCTATAGATAGCGAATCACTATCCATGCTAATATACTACTTTCACACCATGGACTTTTATTCAGCAGCCTGATGTGTGCTACCTTATCAAAATTCTGAAATTCAAGAAGTATTCCTTCCACTGTTTCCCCTTTTTCTATAGTGCTTGTTACCTCCTCAAAGCATTCTAGTAAATTTGTCAGGCATGATTTCTCTTTCATAAAGCCATGCTGACTTGATCATATTATCTATTTTTAAATTCTCTGCTATTCCATCCTAAATATTAAGCTAACAGGCCTACATTTACCTTCTCTCCCTTTTTAAATAAAAGAGTTACATTGGCAGTTTTCTAATCCTTGTGATTTTTCAGAATAAGAACTTAAGAAACAGGAGCAGGAGTTGACCACCTGGTCCTTGAAGCTGTTCTGCCATTCAACCAGATTATGGCCAATCTTTTCATGGACTGAGTTCCACTTATCCACCTGCTCACTGTAACCCTTAATTCCTTTAGTGTTCAGAAATCTATCTTTGTCTTCAACACATTCAATGAGGTTACCTCAACTGCTCTACAGATTCACAACCCTTTGGGAGAAGTAGTTCCTCCTCAACTCAAGCCTTCAACTCATCCTTATTTTGAGGCTATGCCCCTTAGTTTTAGTTTCACCAGCCAGTGGAAACAATTTCTTTGCTTCTATCTTATGTATTTATTTCAAATTTTATATGTTTCCATAACCCTCCCCCCCCCCCCCCCACCCCCATTCTTCTAAATTCCAATGAGTGTAGTCCCAGTCTACTCAATCTGTCATTATAAGCCAACCTTCTTAACTCTGGAATCAACCTAGTGAACCACCTCTATATCCCTCCTGTGCCAGTATATAAAGTTTTGCTCTCCTTCTCAAGTAAGGAGAGCAAAACTGCACACAGTATTCCAGGTGTAACCTCACCAGCACTCTATACAGCTTTTGCATAATTTCACTGTTTAGAGGGATATGAACCAAATACTGGCAAATGGGACTAGTTAACTTAGGAAATCTGGTCATCATGGACAAGTTGGACCAAAGTGTCTGTTTTCATGCTATACATCTCCATAACTCAATGACTGTATAACTGTGGGCGGCACGGTGGTACAGTGGTTAGCACTGCTGCCTCGCAGCGTCAGAGACCCAGGTTCAATTCCCGCCTCAGGCGACTGACTGTGTGGAGTTTGCACGTTCTCCCCGTGTCTGCGTGGGTTTCCTCCGGGTGCTCCGGTTTCCTCCCACAGTCCAAAGATGTGCAGGTCAGGTGAATTGGCCATGCTAAATTGCCCGTAGTGTAAGGTTAGGGGTATGGGTGGGTTACGCTTCGGCGGGTCGGTGTGGACTTGTTGGGCCGAAGGGCCTGTTTCCACACTGTAAGTAATCTAATCTAAAAAAAAAACTCCAGCTTAAAAGTTGAAATTCTGTACCTTACATATGTAGCATTGTGCATTCTCAGCTGAAATAACTAGCAAAATGAAACACCACTCAGAATATAACTGAGTTAGTTCAGTTTTAGAACAAGGAACATGAATCCTGCATGAGCATTCTGATATTAAACAGAAGTAATCAGCATGGTGACAGATTTCGCCCGAGTAAACTGGGCTGAAGAACTAAGAGGTAGGACAGTTGACAAAAGGTGACAGTCGCTAAGAGAGATATTCAATTCCTCCCAATTAAAATTTTTTGAAAGAGAAAGAAAGGTTGTAGAAAGGGGAGAAAGCATCCTTGACTAAGCAAGGAAGTTAACAATAGTATAAGGGCAAAAACTAAGGCATAGAGCAAACTAATGCAGAGATCAGTGGCAGACTGGAGAATTGGGAAACTTTTAAAGATCAAGCAAGGGTTACTAAAAAAAAAGTCATAAAAAGAGCAAAGTTTAATTATGAAAGAAAACTAATGCAAAATATAAAAATGGATAGTGAAAGCTGTAAGTAAGTTAAGAAAAAAGATAAGAGTAGGTGAAGTCCCTTTAGAAGATGAGACTGGGGAGTTGATAATGGGGAACACAGACTGTCAGAGACACTAAATCAATATTATGCCTCAATTTTCACAGTGGACGATGTTGAAGTGGACGATATGGGGGCGAGAGAGACTCACGTTTGGTATGTTGCCTCTCAGGTGCAAGGGTACGTGATGTCTCTAATCGTGTTTTCCGGGTCCTTAAGGGGGAGGGGGAGCAGCCCGAAGTCGTGGTCCACATTGGCACCAATGACATAGGTAGGAGGAGGGCTGAGGATGTTAGGCAGGCTTTCAGGGAGCTAGGTTGGAAGCTCAGAGTTAGAACGAACAGAGTTGTTGTCTCTGGTTTGTTACCCGTGCCACGTGATAGAGAGTCAAGGAATAGGGAGTGAGAACAGTTAAATGCGTGGCTACAGGGATGGTGCAGGAGGGAGGGATTCCGGTATTTGGATAACTGGGGTTCTTTCTGGGGAAGGTGGGACCTCTATAAACAGGATGGTCTACACCTGAACCTGAGGGGCACCAGTATCCTTGGCGGGATGTTTGCTAGTGCTCTTGGGAGGAGGGGGGGTTTAAACTAACTCTGCAGGGGCATGGGAACCTAGACTGTAGCTTTAGGGTGCAGGACCTGGAGTGTAGGGAGGTTAGGAACATGGCATCAATCTCAAAGGAGGGTGCCTGTAAACAGGAAAGTGGCTTGAAGTGTGTATACGTCAATGCAAGAAGTATACGAAATAAGGTAGGTGAACTTGCAGCGTGGGTTGGTACCTGGGACTTCGATGTTGTGGCTATTACGGAGACATGGGTAGAACAGGGACAGGATTGGCTGTTGCAGGTTCCAGGGTTTAAATGTTTTAGTAGGGTCAGAGGTGGGGGTAAAAGAGGGGGAGGTGTGGCATTGCTTGTCAAAGATCGTATTACAGCAGTGGAAAGGATGATGGATGAAGACTCGCCATCTGAGGTAGTTTGGGCTGAGGTTAGGAATAGGAAAGGTGAGGTCACCCTGTTAGGAGTTTTTTACAGGCCTCCTAATAGTCCTAGAAACGTAGAAGAAAGGATTGCGAGGATGATTCAGGAGAAGAGTGAAAGTAATAGGGTGGTTATTATGGGGGACTTTAACTTTCCTGATATTGATTGGGAAAGCTATAGCTCTAGTTCGTTAGATGGGTCGGTGTTTGTCCAATGTGTGCAGGATGGTTTCCTGACACAATATGTAGATAGGCCAACAAGAGGTGAGGCCATACTGGATTTGGTTCTGGGTAACGAACCAGGCCAGGTGTTAGAATTAGAGGTAAGTGAGCACTTTGGGGACAGTGACCACAATTCGGTGACTTTTACTCGAGTGATGGAGAGGGATAAGTGTGCACTGCAGGGCAAGAGTTATAGCTGGGGGCAGGGAAATTATGATGCGGTGAGGCATGACTTAGGATGAGTGGATGGAAAAGTAGGCTTCAAGGCATGGACACAATTGATATGTGGAGCTTGTTCAAGGAGCAACTATTGAGTGTCCTTGATAAGTATGTACCTGTCAGGCAGGGAGGAAAGGGTCGTGTGAGGGAGCCGTGGTTTAATAAGGAATTAGAATCCCTTGTTAAAGGGAAGAGGGCGGCCTATGTAAAGATGAGGCGTGAAGGTTCAATTGGGGCGATTGAGAGTTATAAGGTAGCCAGGAAGGACCTGAGGAGAGAGCTAAGAGCAGCAAGGAGGGGACATGAAAGGTCCTTAGTTGGTAGGATTAGGGAAAACCCTAAGGCTTTCTATAAGTATGTCAGGAATAAAAGAATGACTAGGGTAGGAATAGGTCCAGTCAAGGATAGTAGTGGGAAGTTGCGTGTGGAGGCTGAAGAGATTGGGAGACACTGAATGAATACTTTTCGTCAGTATTCACTCAGGAACAGGACATTGCTGCCGATGTGAATACTGAGTCACAATTAAGTAGAATGAATGGCTTTGAGGTATGTAGGGAAGAGGTGTTGGAAATTCTGGAAAGGGTGAAAATAGATAAGTCCCCTGGGCCTAATGGCATTTATCCTAGGATTCTCTGGGAAGCAAGGGAGGACATTGCAGAGCCATTGGCCTTGATTTTTATGTCCTCGTTGTCTACAGGAGTAGTGCCTGAAGACTGGAGGCTAGCAAATGTGGTTCCCTTGTTCAAGAAGGGGAGTAGGGATAACCCTAGTAACTATAGGCCGGTGAGTCTCACTTCTGTTGTGGGCAAAGTCTTAGAGAGAATTGTAAGGGATAGGATTTATGAACATCTGGATAGGAATAATGTGATCAAGGATAGTCAGCATGGTTTTGTGAAGGG
The DNA here is from genome assembly GCF_037043375.1 of Chiloscyllium plagiosum. NCBI lineage: Eukaryota > Metazoa > Chordata > Chondrichthyes > Orectolobiformes > Hemiscylliidae > Chiloscyllium > Chiloscyllium plagiosum. The sequence goes on from NW_028270141.1 coordinate 135,366,602, forward strand.
CAGGTCGTGCCTCACAAACCTTATTGAATTCTTTGAGAAGGTGACTAAGGAGGTGGACGAGGGGAAAGCGGTAGATGTGGTGTATATGGATTTTAGTAAGGCGTTTGATAAGGTTCCCCATGGTAGACTACTTCAAAAAATACGGAGGTATGGCATTGAGGGTGAGTTGGAAGTTTGGATTAGGAATTGGCTGGCTGGAAGAAGACGGAGGGTAGTAGTTGATGGTAAAGGTTCATCTTGGAGTGCCGTTACTAGCGGTGTTCCGCAAGGATCTGTTTTGGGACCATTGCTGTTTGTCATTTTTATAAATGACATGGAGGAAGGGCTAGAAGGTTGGGTGAGCAAGTTTGCAGATGATACGAAAGTCGGAGGAGTTGTTGACAGTGAGGAAGGATGTGGCAGGTTACAGCGGGATATAGATAAGCTGCAGAACTGGGCAGAAAGGTGGCAAATGGAGTTCAATGTAGCTAAGTGTGAGGTGATTCACTTTGGTAAGAGTAACATAAAGATGGGGTACTGGGCTAATGGTCGGATACTTGGTAGTGTGGATGAGCAGAGGGATCTTGGTGTCCATGTACACAGATCTTTGAAAGTTGCCACCTAGGTAAATAGAGCGGTGAAGAAGGCATATGGCGTACTGGCTTTTATTGGTAGAGGAATTGAGTTCCGGAGTCCTGAGATCATGTTGCAGTTGTATAAGACTCTGGTGCAGCCGCACCTGGAGTATTGTGTGCATTTTTTTTCGCCATACTAGAGGAAGGATGTGGAGGCACTGGAATGGGTGCAGAGGAGGTTTACCAGGATGTTGCCTGGTATGGTAGGAAGATCGTATGAGGAAAGGCTGAGGCACCTGGGGTTGTTTTCATTGGAGAAAAGAAGGTTTAGGGGTGACTTGATAGAGGTGTACAAGATGGTTAGGGGTTTAGATAGGGTTGACCATGAGAACCTTTTTCCACGTATAGAGTCCAATATTACGAGGGGGCATAGCTTTAAATTAAGGGGTGGTAGGTATAGGACAGATGTTAGGGGTAGGTTCTTTACTCAGCGAGTCGTGAGTTCATGGAATGCCCTGCCAGTAGCAGTGGTGGACTCTCCCTCTTTATGTGCATTTAAGCGGGCATTGGATAGGCATATGGAGGATAGTGGGCTAGTGTAGGTTAGGTGGGCTTGGATTGGCGCAACATCGAGAGCCAAAGGGCCTGTACTGCGCTGTATTCTTTTATGTTCTATGTTCTACAATAGAAGCAGATAGTGTAAAGGTTATGGAAAAGGAGGAACTTAAAACAACATCACTGGGAAAAGTACTGCACAAACTATTGGGATTAAAGGCTGACAAGTCCTTCAGCCTTTTGTCCTACATCCTAGGGTCCTAAAAAAAGTGGCAGCAGAAATAGTAGATGCATTGGTTCTGATATTCCAAACTTCCCTGGGTTCTGTAAAGATTGCAGTGAATTGGAAAAATGCTAGTGTAAATGCCCTTATTCAAAAGGGGAAGGTGGCAGAAAGTAGGAAACCATAAAGCAGTTAGTTTAACATCTGTCATTGGGAAATTGTTTAAATCCAGTGTTAAGGAAGTAGTATTGAGATATTTGCAAAGTCAAAACACAAGCCACCAGACTCAGCATGTTTTTATGAAAAATAAGTCATGTTTGATTAATTTGCTAGCTTTTTATGAATACATAACAAGCACATTATGGGGGTCTTGTAAATGTAATATATCTGGACTTGCAGAAGGTATTTGCTAAGGTGCCACACAAAAAAATTAATACACAAGGTAAGATCACACAGAGTTAGGGTGATATTTTACTTAGGATAGCTAATCAACAGAAAACTGAGACTCTAGAAAAAGCATTGTTTTCTGCTTGATAAGCTGTAACTAGTGGGGTGCCCCTAGGTTTGGTCCTCGCGCCCCAACTACTTACAATCTATATTAATGACTTGGATGCAGGGATAGAATATACTATAGTCAATTTTGCGGATGAAACTAAAATAGGTGGGAAAATAAACTAATGAAGAAATATGAAATTTGTAAACGGGTATGGATATGCATAGGTCAGGTGAATGGGCCAAAAATTGGCAAATGGAGTTTAATGTGGATAAGTGTGGTATCCATTTTGGTTGGACAAATAAAAAGGAAACTTATTGTCTAAATGGTGAGAACCTTCAGTGCAGAGGGATCTGGATGTCCTTGTGCATGAGTTGCAGAAATCTAATTTGTGCGGCACAGTGGCACAGTGGTCACAGCATCAGAGACCCGGGTTCAATTCCCACCTCAGGTGACTCTCAGTGTGGAGTTTGCACGTTCTCCCCGTGTCTGTGTGGGTTTCCTCTGAGTGCTCCGTTTTCCTCCCACAGTCCAAAAATGTGCAGGTTAAGTGAATTGGCCATGCTAAATTGCCCATAGTGTTAGGTGAAGGAGTAAATGTAGGGGGAATGAGTCTGGGTGGGTTGCGCTACGGCGAGTCGGTGTGGACTTGTTGGGCCGAAGGGCCTGTTTCCACACTGTAAGTAATCTAATCTAGTGTGCAGGTATAGCAAGTAATAAGGAGGGCAAATGGAATTTTGGCATCAATTGTTAAAGAAATTGAGTATAAAAGTAGAGAAGTGTTGTTGCAAAATACAAAGTACTGTTGACACTTCATCTGGATTACTGCGAACAAGAAGGATCTAATTGCGTTGGAGGCAGTTTAGAGAAGGCTTACTAGATTAACTCTAGAGATGAAAGGCTTATATAAGGAGAGAGTAAATGGTTTAGGCCTATACTTGCTAAAATTTAGGATGAGAGAAGATCTAATTGAGTAATGTAAGATGCTAAAGGAGGTTGACAATGTAGACATGAGGTGAATGATGACCTTTGTGGGGCAGTCTTGAATGAAAGGTCATAGTTTTAGGTTAAATAGTGGTGAATTTAAAACAGAGATGAGGAGATATTACTTCTGTCAAAGTGGAATCTGTGGAATTCACTCTCCCAGAGTGTGTCAAACACCAGAACACTGAATTTAAGAGGGAGATGTTTAGATTTTTCATTAGTAATAGGTTAAAAGGTTATGCGGACCAGGCAGGAGAGTAGAGTTGACGCTGAGATGAGATCAGCTAAGCTCATGTGAAATGGTGCAGCAGGCTTAAGAGCTTAATTGCCTACTGCTGTGACCTTATGACTACATTGTCTGTCTTGTCATGAGCTTCTGAGCATCTTTTGAAGGCACTGCTAACTTTGAATTGTAGGCAGTGTGCAACAGGATCAGGATTCTAATCATACTTGGGTCTTTTCAAACAACGCTTTCTCTAGTATATCAATGATGTTGTCGGTGCTGCTTCCCCCTCTCATTCAGAATTAGGAAAATTAACTAATTTTGTTTCTAATTTTCACCCTGATCTCACCTTTACCAAGTACATGTCTGACTCCTTTTATCCTTTTCTCAACATCTGTGACTCAACATCATGGCTGTAGATAGGCTAGCCATGGATACCCACTAGAAACCCACTGACCCCCACAGTTACCTAGACTACACATCCTCACTACACATCCTTCCCATAAGGACACAATTCCATTCTCCCAGTTTCTCTGACTGTGTCACATCTGTTCTGATTATGCCACCTTCTACAGATCGTCTCAGAAATGTCCATCATTTTCCTCAACTGAAGATTCCCTGCCACTGTGCACTGTGGTTGACAAACTCTTAAGCATGTCTAATGAATTTTCTGCACTTATGCCTCACTCCTTTTCTCCCTCCCACAATACTGATAGGGTCCCTCTGGTCATCACTTTCAACCCACTAGCTTCTACATCCAAAGGATCATAAATTGCCATTTCCAGTGGGATGTCACCACCAGAAACATTCCTCTCCCTTGTCGGCATTTCATAGTGACTGGTCTCTCTGGGGCACCCTGATCCTGTCCTCCTCCACTCACAAAACCACCTCACATTCCCAAGGCACCTTTCCTTGCAACCACAGAAGGTACAGCACTTGCCCATTGACCTCCTCCATTTTTGCTAAGCAAGATTCCAGATACAATGTCTAGTTGAAGCAGCAATTTATCTACACTTGACGCAATCACAATGCTCACAATGTGATCTGCCATACATTGGGAAGACAAAATGAAGATAGGGTGACTATTTTGTGGAACAACTACATTCTGTATGTAAAAATGACTCCAAGCTTCCCGTTGCCTACCACTTCAACACACCACCATGCTTCCTGGCCAACAGTTCTATCTCGGGCCTACGATGGAGAAAAGAATTTCCAGCTAGGTTCAGCAAAAACTGGAAGAACAGCATTTCATTTTCCACTTGAGGACCCTGTAACCTTCAGGACTCAATATCATTCATTAATTTCAGAGCTTGGACACCACCTTCCATATCTTTTACCCAACCCCTGCACCCCAAGCCCTGTTATAGATTGGGCTGCTTTCAGCACAGCAAACCTACTTTCATCTACTTGTGGTTCCCACCATCAGCTTTTCTCTTTCCCTTGCTTGCTATCAACCAACTCACTAGCCATCCCTTTGCATAGCTTTCTCCCTCGCTCCCCTGTCGCTACCCACTCCTCCCTCTCCCTCTCCCCGCCTCTCCCTCTCCCCGCCACTCCCTCTCTCTCCCACACCTCTCTCTCCATTCTCTCCCACCCCTATCCCAGCCCCCATTCCCTCCCTCCCCCACTGCCCCCTCTCCTGCACCCACTCCACATACTCTACCCCTCCCCATCCCTCTCGCCGCCTCTCCCACATCCACCTCTCCCCCCACCCTCTTTTCCCCTCACCCACCCCCATCTCTCCCCCTTCCTCCCTCCCTCCCTCCTTTCCCCAACTTCCCCCTCTCCCTCCCCTCTCCTGCCCCACCCATTGGCCACGCCTCCCCAACCCTTGCCAACTCTGCTCCTCACCTGTCTCCACCCCCCCCTCCCATTCCCTGCTCCAACACCCCACCCCCCCAGCCCCCTATCCTCGTCCACACACCCTCCCATCCTTCCCCCCCCATTCCCCCCAGTCCACCCCCTCTCTTCCGCCCCCGTCTCTCTTTCCCCCCCCGTCTCTCTTTCCCCCCCCGTCTCTCTTCCCCCCCCCGTCTCTCTTCCCCCCCCCCCGTCTCTCTTCCCCCCCCCGTCTCTCTTCCCCCCCCCGTCTCACTTCCCCCCCCCCCGTCTCTCTTCCCCCCCCCGTCTCTCTTCCCCCCCCCCGTCTCTCTTCCCCCCCCCCGTCTCTCTTCCCCCCCCGTCTCTCTTCCCCCCCCGTCTCTCTTTCCCCCCCCCCGTCTCTCTTCCCCCCCCCGTCTCTCTTCCCCCCCCCCGTCTCTCTTCCCCCCACCCCGTCTCTCTTCCCCCCCCCCGTCTCTCTTCCCCACCCCCCCGTCTCTCTTCCCCCCCCCCCCCCGTCTCTCTTCCCCCCCCCCCCGTCTCTCTTCCCCCCCCCCGTCTCTCTTCCCCCCCCCCCCGTCTCTCTTCCCCCCCCCCCGTCTCTCTCCCCCCCCCCCGTCTCTCTTCCCCCCCCCCCGTCTCTCTTCCCCCCCCCGCCGTCTCTCTCTTCCCCCCCCCGTCTCTCTCTTCCCCCCCCCGTCTCTCTTCCCCCCCCCCCGTCTCTCTTCCCCCCCCCCCCGTCTCTCTTTCCCCCCCCCGTCTCTCTTCCCCCCCCCCCCGTCTCTCTTCCCCCCCCCCGTCTCTCTTCCCCCCCCCCGTCTCTCTTCCCCCCCCGTCTCTCTTCCCCCCCCCCCCCGTCTCTCTTCCCCCCCCCCCCCCGTCTCTCTTCCCCCCCCCCGTCTCTCTTCCCCCCCCCCGTCTCTCTTCCCCCCCCCCGTCTCTCTTCCCCCCCCGTCTCTCTTCCCCCCCGTCTCTCTTCCCCCCCCGTCTCTCTTCCCCCCCCCCGTCTCTCTTCCCCCCCCGTCTCTCTTCCCCCCCCCCCGTCTCTCTTCCCCCCCGTCTCTCTTCCCCCCCCGTCTCTCTTCCCCCCCCCCCGTCTCTCTTCCCCCCCGTCTCTCTTCCCCCCCCCCCCCGTCTCCCTTCCCCCACCCCCGTCTCCCTTCCTCCCCCCGTCTCTCTTCCCCCCCCCCCGTCTCTCTTCCCCCCCCCCGTCTCTCTTCCCCCCCCCCGTCTCTCTTCCCCCCCCCGTCTCTCTTCCCCCCCCCCCGTCTCCCTTCCCCCCCCCCGTCTCTCTTCCCCCCCCCCGTCTCTCTTCCCCCCCCCCCGTCTCTCTTCCCCCCCCCCCGTCTCTCTTCCCCCCCCCCCCGTCTCTCTTCCCCCCCCCCCCGTCTCTCTTCCCCCCCCCCCCGTCTCTCTTCCCCCCCCCCCCCCGTCTCTCTTCCCCCCCCCCGTCTCTCTTCCCCCCCCCCCGTCTCTCTTCCCCCCCCCCGTCTCTCTTCCCCCCCCTCCCCGTCTCTCTCCCCCCCCCGCCCCGTCTCTCTCCCCCCCCCGCCTCTCTTCCCCCCCGTCTCTCTTCCCCCCCCCCGTCTCTCTTCCCCCCCCCGTCTCTCTTCCCCCCCCCCGTCTCTCTTCCCCCCCCCCCGTCTCTCTTCCCCCCCCCCCCGTCTCTCTCCCCCCCCCCGTCTCTCTCCCCCCCCCCCGTCTCTCTCCCCCCCCCCGTCTCTCTTCCCCCCCCCGTCTCTCTTCCCCCCCCCCCCGTCTCTCTTCCCCCCCCGTCTCTCTTCCCCCCCCCCGTCTCTCTTCCCCCCCTGTCTCTCTTCCCCCCCTGTCTCTCTTCCCCCCCTGTCTCTCTTCCCCCCCTGTCTCTCTTCCCCCCCTGTCTCTCTTCCCCCCCTGTCTCTCTTCCCCCCCCGTCTCTCTTCCCCCCCCGTCTCTCTTCCCCCCCCGTCTCTCTTCCCCCCCCGTCTCTCTTCCCCCCCCCCGTCTCTCTTCCCCCCCCCCCGTCTCTCTTTCCCCCCCCCCCGTCTCTCTTCCCCCCCCCGTCTCTCTTCCCCCCCCCGTCTCTCTTCCCCCCCCCCCGTCTCTCTTCCCCCCCCCCGTCTCTCTTCCCCCCCCCCCCGTCTCTCTTTCCACCCCCCCGTCTCTCTTCCACCCCCCCGTGTCTCTTCCCCCCCCCGTCTCTCTTTCCACCCCCCCCGTCTCTCTTTCCACCCCCCCGTCTCTCTTTCCACCCCCCCGTCTCTCTTTCCACCCCTCCATCTCTCTTCCCCCCCCCCGTCTCTCTTCCCCCCCCTCCCCGTCTCTCTTCCCCCCCCCCGTCTCTCTTCCCCCCCCCCCCCCGTCTCTCTCCCCCCACCCCCGTCTCTCTTCCCCCCCCGTCTCTCTTCCCCCCCCGTCTCTCTTCCCCCCCCCCCGTCTCTCTTCCCCCCCCGTCTCTCTTCCCCCCCCCCCGTCTCTCTTCCCCCCCCCGTCTCTCTTCCCCCCCCCGTCTCTCTCCCCCCCCCCGTCTCTCTCCCCCACCCCCCGTCTCTCTCCCCCCCCCCCCCGTCTCTCTCCCCCCCCCCCGTCTCTCTTCCCCCCCCCCCCGTCTCTCTCCCCCCCCTCCGTCTCTCTTCCCCCCCCCCCGTCTCTCTTCCCCCCCCCCGTCTCTCTTCCCCCCCCACGTCTCTCTTCCCCCCCCCGTCTCTCTTCCCCCCCCCCCGTCTCTCTTCCCCCCCCCCCCGTCTCTCTTCCCCCCCCCCCCCGTCTCTCTTCCCCCCCCCCGTCTCTCTTCCCCCCCCCCCGTCTCTCTCCCCCCCCACCCGTCTCTCTCCCCCCCCCCCCCGTCTCTCTCCCCCCTCCCCCGTCTCTCTCCCCCCCCCCCGTCTCTCTTCCCCCCCCCGTCTCTCTTCCCCCCCCGTCTCTCTTCCCCCCCCCCCGTCTCTCTTCCCCCCCCCGTCTCTCTTCCCCCCCCCCCCCGTCTCTCTTCCCCCCCCCCCGTCTCTCTTCCCCCCCCCCGTCTCTCTTCCCCCCCCCCCCGTCTCTCTCCCCCCCCACCCGTCTCTCTCCCCCCCCCCCGTCTCTCTCCCCCCTCCCCCGTCTCTCTCCCCCCCCCCGTCTCTCTTCCCCCCCCCGTCTCTCTTCCCCCCCCGTCTCTCTTCCCCCCCCCCCGTCTCTCTTCCCCCCCCCCGTCTCTCTTCCCCCCCCCCCGTCTCTCTTCCCCCTCCCCCCGTCTCCCTCTTCCCCCCCCGTCTCTCTCTTCCCCCCCCGTCTCTCTTCCCCCCCCCGTCTCTCTTCCCCCCCCCCGTCTCTCTCCCCCCCCCCCCCCGTCTCTCTTCCCCCCCTCGTCTCTCTTCCCCCCCCCGTCTCTCTTCCCCCCCCCGTCTCTCTCCCCCCCCCCCGTCTCTCTTCCCCCCCTCGTCTCTCTTCCCCCCCCCGTCTCTCTTCCCCCCCCCGTCTCTCTTCCCCCCCCCCCGTCTCTCTTCCCCCCCCCTCGTCTCTCTTCTCCCCCCCCCCCGTCTCTCTTCTCCCCCCCCGTCTCTCTTCTCCCCCCCCCGTCTCTCTTCTCCCCCCCCCCCGTCTCTCTTCTCCCCCCCCGTCTCTCTTCTCCCCCCCCGTCTCTCTTCTCCCCCCCCCGTCTCTCTTCTCCCCCACCCCGTCTCTCTTCCCCCCCCGTCTCTCTCCCCCCCCCCCCGTCTCTCTTCCCCCCCCCCCCGTCTCTCTACCCCCCCGTCTCTCTACCCCCCCGTCTCTCTACCCCCCTGTCTCTCTTCCCCCCCGTCTCTCTTCCCCCCCCCCGTCTCTCTTCCCCCCCCCCCGTCTCTCTTCCCCCCCGTCTCTCTTCCCCCCCCCCCCGTCTCCCTTTCCCCCCCCCCGTCTCCCTTTCCCCCCCCCCGTCTCCCTTCCTCCCCCCGTCTCTCTTCCCCCCCCCCCCGTCTCTCTTCCCCCCCCCGTCTCTCTTCCCCCCCCCGTCTCTCTTCCCCCCCCCGTCTCTCTTCCCCCCCCCGTCTCTCTTCCCCCCCCCCCGTCTCTCTTCCCCCCCCCCGTCTCTCTTCCCCCCCCCCCGTCTCTCTTCCCCCCCCCCCCCGTCTCTCTTCCCCCCCCCCCCGTCTCTCTTCCCCCCCCCCCGTCTCTCTTCCCCCCCCCCCGTCTCTCGTCTCTCTTCCCCCCCCCCCGTCTCTCTTCCCCCCCCCGTCTCTCTTCCCCCCCACCCGTCTCTCTTCCCCCCCCCGTCTCTCTTCCCCCCCCCCGTCTCTCTTCCCCCCCCCCGTCTCTCTTCCCCCCCCCCGTCTCTCTTCCCCCCCCCGTCTCTCTTCCCCCCCCCATCTCTCTTTCCACCCCCCCGTCTCTCTTTCCACCCCCCCGTCTCTCTTCCCCCCCCGTCTCTCTTCCCCCCCCCCCGTCTCCCTCTTCCCCCCCCCCGTCTCTCTCTTCCCCCCCCCGTCTCTCTTTCCCCCCCCCGTCTCTCTTCCCCCCCCCCCGTCTCTCTTCCCCCCCCCGTCTCTCTCCCCCCCCCCGTCTCTCTCCCCCCCCGTCTCTCTTCCCCCCCCGTCTCTCTCCCCCCCCCCCGTCTCTCTTCCCCCCCCCACGTCTCTCTTCCCCCCCCCCCCGTCTCTCTTTCCCCCCCCCCCCCCGTCTCTCTTCTCCCCCCCCCGTCTCTCTTCTCCCCCCCCCCCGTCTCTCTTCTCCCCCCCCGTCTCTCTTCTCCCCCACCCCGTCTCTCTTCCCCCCCCCCGTCTCTCTTCCCCCCCCGCTCTCTTCCCCCCCCGTCTCTCTTCCCCCCCCCCTTCTCTCTTCCCCCCCCCCCCCGTCACTCTTCCCCCCCCCCGTCTCTCTTCCCCCCCCGGTCTCTCTTCCCCCCCCCCCCGTCTCTCTTCCCCCCCCCCCCGTCTCTCTTCCCCCCCCCGTCTCTCTTCCCCCCCCCCGTCTCTCTTCCCCCCCCCCGTCTCTCTTCCCCCCCCCCCGTCTCTCTTCCCCCCCCCCCGTCTCTCTTCCCCCCCCCCGTCTCTCTTCCCCCCCCCCCGTCTCTCTTCCCCCCCCCGTCTCTCTTCCCCCCCCCCGTCTCTCTTCCCCCCCCCCCGTCTCTCTTCCCCCCCCCCCCGTCTCTCTTCCCCCCCCCCCGTCTCTCTTCCCCCCCCCCCGTCTCTCTTCCCCCCCCCCCGTCTCTCTTCCCCCCCCCGTCTCTCTTCCCCCCCCCATCTCTCTTTCCACCCCCCCGTCTCTCTTTCCACCCCCCCGTCTCTCTTCCCCCCCCCCCGTCTCTCTTCCCCCCCCCCCGTCTCTCTTCCCCCCCCCCGTCTCTCTTCCCCCCCCCCCGTCTCTCTTTCCCCGCCCCCGTCTCTCTGCCCCCCCCCCCGTCTCTCTTTCCCCCCCCCCCGTCTCTCTCCCCCCACCCCCGTCTCTCTTCCCCCCCCCCGTCTCTCTTTCCCCCCCCCCCCGTCTCTCTTTCCCCCCCCCCCGTCTCTCTTCCCCCCCCCCCCCCGTCTCTCTTCCCCCCCCCCCCGTCTCTCTTCCCCCCCCCCCCCCCGTCTCTCTTCCCCCCCCCCCCCCCCGTCTCTCTTCCCCCCCCCCCGTCTCTCTTCCCCCCCCCCCGTCTCTCTTCTACCCCCCCCCGTCTCTCTTCTACCCCCCCGTCTCTCTTCTCCCCCCCCGTCTCTTCTCCCCCACCCCGTCTCTCTTCCCCCCCTCCCCGTCTCTCTTCCCCCCCCCCGCTCTCTTCCCCCCCCCCCCGTCTCTCTTCCCCCCCCCCCCCGTCTCTCTTCCCCACCCGTCTCTCTTCCCCCCCCCCCGTCTCTCTTCCCCCCCCCCGTCTCTCTCCCCCACCCCCCGTCTCTCTTCTCCCCCCCCCCCCGTCTCTCTTCCCCCCCCCGTCTCTCTTCTCCCCCCCCCCGTCTCTCTTCCCCCCCCGTCTCTCTTCCACCCCCCGTCTCTCTTCCCCCCCCCCGTCTCTCTTCTCCCCCCCCCCGTCTCTCTTCCCCCCCCATCTCTCTCCCACCCCCGTCTCTCCCCCCCCCGTCTCTCCCCCCCCCCCGTCTCTCTCCCACCCCCCGTCTCTCTCGCACCCCCCGTCTCTCTCGCACCCCCCGTCTCTCTCGCACCCCCCGTCTCTCTTCCCCCCCCCCGTCTCTCTTCCCCCCCCCCCCGTCTCTCTTCCCCCCCCCCCCGTCTCTCTTCCCCCCCCCCCGTCTCTCTTCCCCCCCCCCCGTCTCTCTTCCCCCCCCCCGTCTCTCTTCCCCCCCCCCGTCTCTCTTCCCCCCCCCCCCCGTCTCTCTTCCCCACCCGTCTCTCTTCCCCCCCCCCCCGTCTCTCTTCCCCCCCCCGTCTCTCTCCCCCACCCCCCGTCTCTCTTCCCCCCCCCCCCGTCTCTCTTCCCCCCCCCCCCCCCGTCTCTCTTCCCCACCCGTCTCTCTTCCCCCCCCCCCCGTCTCTCTTCCCCCCCCCCGTCTCTCTCCCCCACCCCCCGTCTCTCTTCCCCCCCCCCCCGTCTCTCTTCCCCCCCCCCGTCTCTCTTCCCCCCCCCGTCTCTCTTCCCCCCTCCCCCGTCTCTCTTCTCCCCCCCCCCCCCGTCTCTCTTCCCCCCCCTGTCTCTCTTCTCCCCCCCCCCGTCTCTCTTCCCCCCCCGTCTCTCTTCCACCCCCCGTCTCTCTTCCACCCCCCGTCTCTCTTCCCTCCCCCGTCTCTCTTCCCTCCCCCGTCTCTCTTCCCCCCCCCGTCTCTCTTCCCCCCCCCGTCTCTCTTCCCCCCCCCCCGTCTCTCTTCCCCCCCCCCCCGTCTCTCTTCCCCCCCCCCCGTCTCTCTTCCCCCCCCCCCGTCTCTCTTCCCCCCCCCCCGTCTCTCTTCCCCCCCCCCCCGTCTCTCTTCCCCCCCCCGTCTCTCTTTCCCCCCCCCCCGTCTCTCTTCCCCCCGCCCCCGTCTCTCTTCCTCCCCCCACCCCCGTCTCTCTTTCCTCCCCCCCGTCTCTCTTTCCTCCCCCCCGTCTCTCTTTCCTCCCCCCCGTCTCTCTTTCCTCCCCCCCGTCTCTCTTTTCCCCCCCGTCTCTCTTTCCCCCCCCGTCTCTCTTCCCCCCCCATCTCTCTCCCACCCCCGTCTCTCCCCCCCCCGTCTCTCCCCCCCCCCCGTCTCTCTCCCACCCCCCGTCTCTCTCCCACCCCCCGTCTCTCTCGCACCCCCCGTCTCTCTCGCACCCCCCGTCTCTCTTCCCCCCCCCCGTCTCTCTTCCCCCCCCCCCCGTCTCTCTTCCCCCCCCCCCCGTCTCTCTTCCCCCCCCCGTCTCTCTTCCCCCCCCCCCCCGTCTCTCTTCCCCCCCCCCCGTCTCTCTTCCCCCCCCCCCCCCGTCTCTCTTCCCCACCCGTCTCTCTTCCCCCCCCCCCCGTCTCTCTTCCCCCCCCCGTCTCTCTCCCCCACCCCCCGTCTCTCTTCCCCCCCCCCCGTCTCTCTTCCCCCCCCCCCCCGTCTCTCTTCCCCACCCGTCTCTCTTCCCCCCCCCCCCGTCTCTCTTCCCCCCCCCCGTCTCTCTCCCCCACCCCCCGTCTCTCTTCCCCCCCCCCCGTCTCTCTTCCCCCCCCCCGTCTCTCTTCCCCCCCCCGTCTCTCTTCCCCCCTCCCCCGTCTCTCTTCTCCCCCCCCCCCCGTCTCTCTTCCCCCCCCCGTCTCTCTTCTCCCCCCCCCCGTCTCTCTTCCCCCCCCGTCTCTCTTCCACCCCCCGTCTCTCTTCCCTCCCCCGTCTCTCTTCCCTCCCCCGTCTCTCTTCCCTCCCCCGTCTCTCTTCCCCCCCCCGTCTCTCTTCCCCCCCCCCCCGTCTCTCTTCCCCCCCCCCCGTCTCTCTTCCCCCCCCCCCGTCTCTCTTCCCCCCCCCCGTCTCTCTTCCCCCCCCCCCGTCTCTCTTCCCCCCCCCCCGTCTCTCTTCCCCCCCCCCCCGTCTCTCTTCCCCCCCCCCCGTCTCTCTTCCCCCCCCCCCCGTCTCTCTTCCCCCCCCCCCCGTCTCTCTTCCCCCCCCCGTCTCTCTTCCCCCCCCCCGTCTCTCTTCCCCCCGCCCCCGTCTCTCTTCCTCCCCCCACCCCCGTCTCTCTTTCCTCCCCCCCGTCTCTCTTTCCTCCCCCCCGTCTCTCTTTCCTCCCCCCCGTCTCTCTTTTCCCCCCCCGTCTCTCTTCCCCCCCCCGTCTCTCTTTCCCCCCCCCGTCTCTCTTTCCCCCCCCCGTCTCTCTTTCCCCCCCCCGTCTCTCTTTCCCCCCCCCGTCTCTCTTTCCCCCCCCCGTCTCTCTTTCCCCCCCCCCCGTCTCTCTTTCCCCCCCCCCCGTCTCTCTTTCCCCCCCCCCCCGTCTCTCTTCCCCCCCCCGTCTCTCTTCTCCCCCCCCCCGTCTCTCTTCCCCCCCCGTCTCTCTTTCCCCCCCCCGTCTCTCTTTCCCCCCCCCGTCTCTCTTTCCTCCCCCCCGTCTCTCTTTCCTCCCCCCCGTCTCTCTTTTCCCCCCCGTCTCTCTTTCCCCCCCCCGTCTCTCTTTCCCCCCCCCGTCTCTCTTCCCCCCCCCCCGTCTCTCTTCCCCCCCCCCCGTCTCTCTTCCCCCCCCCCCGTCTCTCTTCCCCCCCCCCCGTCTCTCTTCCCCCCCCCCCGTCTCTCTTCCCCCCCCCCCGTCTCTCTTTCCCCCCCCCCGTCTCTCTTTCCCCCCCCCGTCTCTCTTTCCTCCCCCCCGTCTCTCTTTCCTCCCCCCCGTCTCTCTTTTCCCCCCCGTCTCTCTTTCCCCCCCCCGTCTCTCTTTCCCCCCCCCGTCTCTCTTTCCCCCCCCGTCTCTCTTTCCCCCCCCCGTCTCTCTTTCCCCCCCCCGTCTCTCTTTCCCCCCCCCGTCTCTCTTTCCCCCCCCCGTCTCTCTTTCCCCCCCCCGTCTCTCTTTCCCCCCCCCATCTCTCTTTCCCCCCCCCCCGTCTCTCTTCCCCCCCCCGTCTCTCTTTCCCCCCCCCCCGTCTCTCTTCCCCCCCCCGTCTCTCTTCTCCCCCCCCCCGTCTCTCTTCCCCCCCCCGTCTCTCTTTCCCCCCCCCGTCTCTCTTTCCCCCCCCCGTCTCTCTTTCCCCCCCCCGTCTCTCTTTCCCCCCCCCGTCTCTCTTCCCCCCCCCCCGTCTCTCTTCCCCCCCCCCCGTCTCTCTTCCCCCCCCCCCGTCTCTCTTTCCCCCCCCCCGTCTCTCTTTCCCCCCCCCCGTCTCTCTTTCCCCCCCCCCCGTCTCTCTTCCCCCCCCCCGTCTCTCTTTCCCCCCCCCCCCGTCTCTCTTTCCCCCCCCCCGTCTCTCTTTCCCCCCCCCCGTCTCTCTTCCCCCCCCCCCCATCTCTCTTTCCCCCCCCCGTCTCTCTTTTCTCCCCCCCCGTCTCTCTTTTCCCCCCCCCCGTCTCTCTTTTTCCCCCCCCCCCCCGTCTCTCTTTTCCCCCCCCCGTCTCTCTTTCCCCCCCCCCCCGTCTCTCTTTTCCCCCCCCCCGTCTCTCTTTTCCCCCCCCCGTCTCTCTTTTCCCCCCCCCCGTCTCTCTTTCCCCCCCCCCCCGTCTCTCTTTCCCCCCCCCCCGTCTCTCTTCCCCCCCCCGTCTCTCCTTCCCCTCCCCGTTTCTCTTTTCCCCCCCCGTTTCTCTCCCCCCCCCCCCGTCTCTCTTCTCCCCCCCGCCCCCCGTCTCTCTTCTCCCCCCCCCCCCCCCCCCGTCTCTCTTCCCCCCCCCCCGTCTCTCTTCCCCCCCCCGTCTCTCTCATTCCCCCCCCCCCCGGCTCTCTCTTCCCCCCCCCCCGTGTCTCTCTTGTCCCCCCCCCGTCTCTCTCTTGTCCCCCCCCCGTCTCTCTCTCCCCCCCCCCCGTCTCTCTCTCCCCCCCCCCCCGTCTCTCTTCCCCCCCCCGTCTCTCTTTCCCCCCCCCCCCGTCTCTCTTCCCCCCCCCCGTCTCTCTTCTCCCCCCCCCCGTCTCTCTTCCCCCCCCCGTCTCTCTTTCCCCCCCCCGTCTCTCTTTCCCCCCCCCATCTCTCTTTCCCCCCCCCCCCGTCTCTCTTCCCCCCCCCCGTCTCTCTTTCCCCCCCCCCCCGTCTCTCTTCCCCCCCCCGTCTCTCTTCTCCCCCCCCCCGTCTCTCTTCCCCCCCCCGTCTCTCTTTCCCCCCCCCGTCTCTCTTTCCCCCCCCCGTCTCTCTTTCCCCCCCCCGTCTCTCTTTCCTCCCCCCCGTCTCTCTTTCCTCCCCCCCGTCTCTCTTTTCCCCCCCGTCTCTCTTTCCCCCCCCCGTCTCTCTTTCCCCCCCCCGTCTCTCTTCCCCCCCCCCCCGTCTCTCTTCCCCCCCCCCCGTCTCTCTTCCCCCCCCCCCGTCTCTCTTCCCCCCCCCCCGTCTCTCTTTCCCCCCCCCCGTCTCTCTTTCCCCCCCCCGTCTCTCTTTCCTCCCCCCCGTCTCTCTTTCCTCCCCCCCGTCTCTCTTTTCCCCCCCGTCTCTCTTTCCCCCCCCCGTCTCTCTTCCCCCCCCCCCGTCTCTCTTCCCCCCCCCCCGTCTCTCTTCCCCCCCCCCCCCGTCTCTCTTTCCCCCCCCCCCCGTCTCTCTTTCCCCCCCCCGTCTCTCTTTCCCCCCCCCCCGTCTCTCTTCCCCCCCCCCGTCTCTCTTTCCCCCCCCCCCCGTCTCTCTTTCCCCCCCCCCGTCTCTCTTTCCCCCCCCCCGTCTCTCTTCCCCCCCCCCCATCTCTCTTTCCCCCCCCCGTCTCTCTTTTCTCCCCCCCCGTCTCTCTTTTCCCCCCCCCGTCTCTCTTTTTCCCCCCCCCCCCGTCTCTCTTTTCCCCCCCCCGTCTCTCTTTCCCCCCCCCCCGTCTCTCTTTTCCCCCCCCCGTCTCTCTTTTCCCCCCCCCGTCTCTCTTTTCCCCCCCCCGTCTCTCTTTTCCCCCCCCCCGTCTCTCTTTCCCCCCCCCCCCGTCTCTCTTTCCCCCCCCCCGTCTCTCTTCCCCCCCCCGTCTCTCCTTCCCCTCCCCGTTTCTCTTTTCCCCCCCCGTTTCTCTCCCCCCCCCCCCGTCTCTCTTCTCCCCCCCGCCCCCCGTCTCTCTTCTCCCCCCCCCCCCCCCCCCCCGTCTCTCTTCCCCCCCCCCCGTCTCTCTTCCCCCCCCCGTCTCTCTCATTCCCCCCCCCCCCGGCTCTCTCTTCCCCCCCCCCCGTGTCTCTCTTGTCCCCCCCCCGTCTCTCTCTTGTCCCCCCCCCGTCTCTCTCTCCCCCCCCCCGTCTCTCTCTCCCCCCCCCCCCGTCTCTCTCTCCCCCCCCCCCCCCGTCTCTCTCTCCCCCCCCCCCCCGTCTCTCTCTCCCCCCCCCCCGTCTCTCTCTCTCCCTCCCCCCCCCCCCCCGTCTCTCTCTTTCCCCCCCCGTCTCTCTCCCACCCCCGTCTCTCTCTTCCCCCCCCATCTCTCTTCTTCCCCCCCCCCCCTCTCGAACGCCCCACCCTTCCCCGCCCCCTCCCCACCCCCCTGCAGATGAAGAGGTCAAGCCCGGGCACAGGAGCCCAGATGCTGCCTACTCCACTGCCGCCATCTTGTGTAATTTTGTGTTTCACATATGTAATTCGTAAGTCTAACCTGTATGTCAATATTTATTTATTTCCTGTTTACCAGGTGGAAGAACTACATCCAAGGTATTCCAAAACTAATTGTGTATACATAACAAAGGTAGATGCCAATTTTTTTTTCCATTGTGCCTTAGAAATATCATCAACAATTCTATTTATAAACTCAAAATCCTGTTCAACTTTAGGATCTATTTCTACAAATTATTTTGTTTTATCTTTAAGTGTTACAGAGAACTTGGCCAAACCAACAATGCACAAATGTGGTGTGACACAGCAGCATCCTTTCCCTACAATGCAAAGGTATTTAACTTACATCTTTGCAATTCATGTAGTTAAGACATTTTGAAGAACACATACACTGCCTTTTTGTTAACAAAAATCTATTTTCCAGGTAGAATTTAATCTGTGGTAAATATTATTTGCAAAGATCGTCCCCATACACTCAGAATTTCTCAGGTGAATAACTGAATCTGACACCAAGTGGGCAGGATGGTTAAGAAAATTGGTTTCGGTAAAGAAATGTCCAAGATTCGTGGTTCTCATAAATGTTAAATAACTGCAATTAGAAATATGAACATGTGGATACTAACAAGATCTTGTATGGTGGAACATTACCTGCTTCATATGGCGGCCTTTCATATCAGAAGGTGGTAGAGTTGACTATTACGGTACAAAACTATGTTTAGTATTATCTGGTGTAACAGTCCACTGCATTTGCTGCAAAGGAAGACAGCTGCTAAGCCACAAAATTCACTGGCCTGTATTTTTTCTGGATCCTTCATTTGTTGACCTGAGTTTTGTATTTCAGCTTGCCTTTCCCAATGCTCTTCCAAACAGTCAGCCTTCGGTGGTTACAGCTGTCTGACATTTGTCAGTGTCAATATTTACCATCTTTATATCTCATTTTCAAGTGTCTTTGCAATAGAGATTTGGACATTACGATTGTGGCCAGTGGCCAACTCACTGCATGTAAGGTCTTTTGTTATAAAGCTGTCATCATCTGGTGAACACGTAATGATCAGAAATTGGCTAGCTGAGAAGAGCCAGAGGGTGGTGGTTGATGGGAAATGGTCATCCTGGAGTTCAGTTACGAGTGGTGTATCACAAAGATGTGTTTTGGGCCACAACTGTTTGTCATTTTTATAAATGACCTGGATGAGGACATAGAAGGATGGCTTAGTAAGTTTGGTCAGTGGAGTTGTGTTCAATGCCGAAGGATGTTGCAGGTTACAAAGGGATGTAGGTAAGCTGCAGAGCTGTGCTGAGAGGTGGCAAATGGAGTTTAATACAGAAAAATGTAAGGTGATTCGCTTTGGAAGGAGTAACAGGAATACAACATGGGCTAATGGTAAGATGTTTGGCAGTCTAGATGAGCAGAGAAAACTGTGTCCATGTACATAGATCCCTGAAAGTTCCCATCCAGGTTGATAGGGTTGTTAAGAAGGATAAAAAGTGTGTTAGCTTTTATTGGTAGAGGGATTGAGTTTTGAAGCCATGAGGTCATGTTGCAGCTGTACAAAACTCTGGTGCAGCCGCAGTTGGAGTATTGTGTACAGTTCTGGTCACCGCATTTTAGGAAGGATGTGGAAGCATTGGAAATGGTACAGAGGCGATTTATCAGGATGTTGCCTGGTATGGAGGGAAGGCCTTATTAAGAAAGGCTGAGGGACTTGAGGCTGTTTTCGTTAGAGAGAAAGAGAAGAGAGCTAGAGACATATAAGATGATCAGGGGATTAGATAGTGTAGACAGTGAGAACCTTTTTCCTTGGATGATGATGGCTAGCATGGTGGGACATAATTTTAACTTGAGAGGTGATAGATATAGGACAAAGGTCAGAGGTAGTTTCTTTACTCAGAGAGTAGTAAGGGCGTGGAACGCACTGCCTGCAACAGTAGTAGACTTGCCAACTTTAAGGGTATTTAAATGGTCATTGGATAAACATACGGATGATATTGGAATAGTGTAGATTAGATTGGCTTCAGATTAGTTTCACAGGCTGCTGCAACATTGAGGGCCGAAGGACCTGTACTGCGCTGTAACGTTCTATGTTCTATAATGCTCAGCAAAAGTAATTGATTTTGAGGTGAGTGTATGTTGATGGAATTAGCACATTTCAGCACCTGAGTTTGGATCTTTTCCTGCCAAGGGATGCCAGTAGATTGGGTCTGGGACAGCAAAGGTCGAAACGGCCTAGTATCTATTGTCCATGTCTCTCAGTACTGAAGAGGAATATGCTGAGGCCGTAGGCTTGAAAGACTAGCAGTTTCTTATTCTCAGTCAGTTTGCTGTTGTTCCATAATCTCATACTCAATTTGGATATAAAAAGCTGCATCTTTTGTAAAGCACATGTTGATTCTAACATCAGGTGACAGATTGCTGGTGATTGTGGAGTCCACTTATGTGAAGCTGTTAATAACCACCAGTGTCACATTTGTCATTGCTAATAGATGGCAGTTTGACAACATCCTGGACCATAATATTTAATTTTCTGATACAAATGGTCAAAACAAACTCATTACAGACACGACAGAGTCCTTTTGCCACTGCAGGTTTCTTCAGTATTAAATGTTAATAACCTCATCGTCAATGGAGTTCACAATGAGGATTTGGCACATTATTGTCTTGGACAGGCAAGGCTGAACATCTTTTGTTAATTTCTGTTTTTAAGTGGACAACATGTGGATAACCCAAAGGAATATAATAGTAACAAAGAGAGGCGTGTGTCAGAGAGTTGGTGCTAATTGGTGCCAGAATACAAGCCTGCTTGACTTCACTGCAGATCTCAAAGTAGAACTTGTGCATCAACTTTTCATGGAAAGAGTAGATCACATTGAGCCTCTTTGGCTAGCACCCATTTTTGTCCAGCTTAAATAGACTGAAGACAAAATACAGTAAAATACTGAAAATCTAAGATTCAGCATGTTTAGCAGCATCTGTGGAAAGAGGAACAATTAATATTTCAAGTCCAGAATGATTCTTGTCCTGTTAATAGACTTATTGTCTCCACAGATGCTGCTAGTTTTATGCTGCAAGTAGGCTATCTCTACTCTCATGGTCAAATGCCTCAATGAGATTGATGAAGATGATGTATAGTGGTCTCCTTTGTTCATGGCATTTCTCATGCAGTTGCTAGACTATGGAGATCGTCATTTTAGACTATCCTTTTCTGAAACCTCACAGGGATTTGCATTGTATTCAACTAAAGTTTGCAATAAATGCTTTATCAAAGATGTTCAGCAGGGCAGTGGCCTCAATTGTTGGTGCAGTAACTGCAGGTGTACTTGCTGTTTGTACAGGCTCACAATATTTGCATCTCACACATTTTGAAGCACTGCCCCCTGCCCCCTTGCAGATACAGAGATGCTGCAAGAATACTGGTTTCCTATGCCTGTTAAGATCAGGCAGTATAACGTCAGCATCTCCAGCTTTGCTCAAAGCAAAGCTTGCCAAGTTCCTGCACTGTGTTCAATATCTAGTTTTATCATGACAGGCAGGATTTCGGAAATGTTTAGAGCTTCCTTGTATTCCCATTCAAGTAGAACTCAAGATAATATGTCATTCATATCTCTAACTATTTAGTGCAGTTGGTGATTAGCTCCCTTGTTTTTGTTTTCACTGGAGCCCCTTTTCCTAATGAACGTGTTCCTTTTTGACCCTTTCATACATGCTCCAAAGATTGTTTATTTCAGAAGATATTCTGGCAAAGTTGTAATCAGTATTCGTGTGCACTGCCTAGCAGTTTATATTTTAAAGATTCATTCATAAGATGTGGCTGTCCCTGGCTAGGGCAACATTCATTGCCCATCCCTAATTGATCAAAGGACAGTTGAAGGTCAATCACATTGTTGTGGGTCAGAGTCAAGTGTAGGCCAGACTAGATGGCACATTCGTGAATTGGATGGGTTTTTCCTGACCATCAACATTGATTTTATGGTTATCATTAAACTTTTAATCCAGATTTTTATTGAATTCACGTTCCACCATCTGTCATAGGGAATTTGAATCCAGGGAAGCTATAAAGATTATGGAAATCCTGCCTGTCATGTTATAACTGAATACTGAACGCACAGTGCTGGAACTTTACAGGACGTTACCTGGATCTCCAGATTAATAGTCTAGTGATCATATACTAGGCCTTCACTTTCCTATTGGACTTTACTTTGTGACTATTTAAACTTGCAGACTTTTATTATTTGAATCACTCTTTTAATTATTATTGTTGACCTGCTTGGCTTCATTGATTTCATAAGTGATATTAGCCTCAACTAGACACATTTTTTGTTTTTGCTTCCAATATATTCAAAATGCAATATTGTGGATGATGTCTTGAATGTTTTATTTTGCTTTTACACCATGTTGGAATGCTGCAGAGCAGCTGTTAAATGCATCATGTCAGTGTTGGTTTTATCTGGGTAGGTATTATGAATGGTGTTAATAATAGGATGGTATTTCTGCTTTAAATTAAAGCAGTCAATTGTTGCATCCACATCCTGGTATACACCATGGAATATTGTAACATTCCCTGCATTTGGTAGCAATAAAGATACAATTGACTTTCAAATTGTTGGATCCTTGAAAGGAAAACTAACCAAAGTTCCTGTCCCTGATATCTATGGAAGTGAATATATATATACCGCAGGGTAGCATCTAGTTATGGCTGTGACTTCAGCTGTAGTCAAAGTAATGCATGAACAATTAGCACTTGCTTTGTGAAACTCAGGTCAACAACCTAATTATCATGGTCCAGCTTTGTTTTCAGTCCCTTTCAGAATAGAAGGACAGAAGTTATATTTGAATTATTTCTTATGATTTTTTTCACTTTTCTCAATTGTTTTCTGTTACTGCTGCTTATGAACTTCATTATTGCTTTTATCTGTTTTTAGAAAAAATACCTTTGGGATGTTTTTCATTTTAAACATTTATAGTTCTTTCGTGCATCACTTCATCAACCACATATTTATCTTCTCTATCCGCCTACTCTTATATTCATTAGCTTGGCAGAGGGAGTAATCTAGAGACTATTTCCTTTGCAATCCTTTCTGCTGGTTTACTTCCTAACTCCTTCAATTTATTCCACCCACAGCATTGGGATCAATATGGAGCATGATTGTTGGTTGATCACATTCATGCTTCCAAGCTCTCTGAAATGCTCAGTGACATCTTTAAACCTGGCTGCAGAAAAGGCAACAATTCACCCGAGATCCACATTTGCAGCTATCAAACACATTCCTGAGCTCCTTTTTTAAAATTTTTGATACAGGTGAGGATTAAGGGAGAAAGTGAGAAGTGTTTTCAAAGATTGATAGTGATAGAAAAAGGAAGCTTTTGGTTATTTTTGCATTCCAAAGTTATCCTGGAAAAGTGAGCAGTTTTGGAAGAGAAAAGGACATGATATAGGCTTGAATAACTATGTAAAATGGTTTTGTTGCCTCAATCAAGTTGCAATGAAAAAGACAATGGATCTCATGCCCTTGGATTAGAAAGTACATGTTTGCTTACATTATGCTTCCCCTCAGAATCATGGGCTTTCACCAGTGGCTGTTGGTTGTTGAAGTCCATCACTAATACCAATGGTTACAGGTGTTTATTCTCATTTGACTGAAATCAGACTACATGTGAGTGTATAATGAGAGAGGTTAACGTGAAGTACATGATGACAGTGCCTGAAATATTGGAATAGCCCAAGATATTTTTGCACAATCCTTTAATTGTTCTTTATGCAATATTTTGAATTTGTAGAAATGATTTTAGTGATTAACCCATTTTTATATTAAGACATTTATTTAATGAACGCGAATCCTTTTGCTTTTCAGTGCGTAAATAACTATTCTAAAGGTATGTAATAGTATTTCAATGCCAAATTGAAAGAGTCAACTTTCACTTCCTGTTTTATGGCATTGAGAAAAACCAAATATTATAAATTGCTCCAGATCAACAATTGAAATTTATTTATTCCTGCAACCTGAAACTAATGTATAGGTATAAATATAAATTAATAGAAATAGTTAGGTGAAAGTGAGTACTGCAGATGCTGGAGATTACAGTCAAGAGTATGGTGCTGGAAAAGCACAGCAGGTCAGGAGCAGGAAAATCAACATTTCGGGCAAAAGGCCTTCATCAGGAAGATAGCACAAACTTTGTTAATGTGACCATATGGAGAATAATTGAAAAATGAGTATCATGTAACAGTTACTGTTTGAAGTGTAGATTTCTGACCATATACCTGAGAGAGTCCATTTGGTCAATCTTGGCTAATTCATCCAGAAAACAGAGACCTTCCATCATTCTCTTGCCATGATCTTGTTGAGTTGAGATAAGTGTGTGGTTTTTACTTCTGCAACCTAATCCAAAAGGCAAATTGATAATCAATCTTTGTGTGATTCTTTTTGACTTAATTTTCTTTTCACTAGCTTTAACTTGTGTTCCACTTATTCTGTTTTGTTGGAGTTGTTGAAGTAATATTCAAGATTTAACCATTTCTCTGCTGTTTAATAGCTTGTAAACTTCTGTATGCTGCTGCCTATTATCTCTCCTTTCAAGTGTAAAGAATTTTAATTATACTAGTATTTCCAGATAACTCAATTATTTGACTCTATTGATTAATTTCATTGCTATTTCCTACATTGTTTTCATTACTTCAATTTTCATTAATAACTTAGAGTAAAACTGAATGTGACATTCAACATGCTGTCTGAGCAGAACTTGGCATCTCCTGACTAATCTATAGCAAATATGATTAACCACTGAACACTTTTTGCTTCACATGTTCAGGATGAAATTAAATCTTTTTCCGCTTTTCCTTTAGTTATTTATAGATCATAATAAGAATTTCATATGAATTGTTCATGAAAATTGGTTTCTTGCCGCTCCATGGTCTTTGGTAATTTGGTTATGTCCTTGATGCTTGGTTGTTGACATACAAGCCTTTAATTCCTCTGACTTGCTTTTCTGCTTTACCTTATTTGTTATTTCAACCACAAATTTCCTGTCTCTGCAACTCCTGTAGATTTTTCTGCATGCTTGCTATCTCGGTGCTCAGTCCACTTCTCTACTTGTTCCCTTTTTCCACCTTGGCAAATGTTCACTTCTTTCTATCAATGTGAAGTACTTGGAAATAAAACTATTTCTTATATAGTTAGGTTTATAATATCCAATAGAAAATATGAACAAGATATTAGGAAGTGCTTATCAAATGCAAAGCAAGCTTTCACTAAAATGTAAGACCTTTTTAACAATAAGACCATCTCTATGGAAAGCAGAATGCTATTAAAATATTACATCTGGTCAACATTATAAAGTTGGTGAAGTTTGAAAATGAAATAATGGGTGATAAATTGAAGGTCTCAGAGATTGTTTTTCTGAGATTATGTTGAGGGTTAGTTGGAAAATAACTCAACTAACAAGGGTGTTTTAAGAAAAGTGAACACGCAGGAGAACATTTACAAATGATTGCCAGAGAACAATTGTAATTCCTTGGCCATTGACTTAAGAGAAAACCTAGAATATTTGATAGTGATTGGTAAAATTGAGGGCAGCAAAGCAAGAAGGAAACAATGCAGACCAGCTGCTTAATAAACAGTACAAGTACAAGATTTGAGAACATCACCAAGATATTGGTTATTATTAGAGACTGTGAGCCATGTTCACTAATGTTGTGAAATGTGACAACCGAAGAAGAAGCACTTAGAAACCTCTTCCTATACATTAGTATGATAAAAGTAATATTGCTATATAGGAATATGCCAGTATACAGTAAGTGAGTTTAAACTTTTTATTCATTTCTGGGATGTGAGCATCACTGGCTGGGCCAATATTTTATCACCTGACTTGGTTGCTCTTGAGAAGGTGGTGGTGAACTGCCAACTTGAACTGCTGCAGTCCATGGTAGACCCACAATACCATTAGGGAAGAAGTTCCAGGGCTTTGACCCAACAACACTGAAGTATTGATTAAGCATTCTTATGTATACTGTCCTCTCCTTTCCACAGGAACAAGAAACTCAGGAAGAATTAGAAAGCCTGCTGTCTCTTCTCAAGCAATAAACTTCATTTCTTTACTTGCAGTTCTGAAACATTTGAATGGTCTCATGATTGACATTGAGGAAGGGAATGGGTTACATTGAGAACTAAAGATAATTTCTTTGGTGTTTGCTTCAATCAATGTATTTATTGATTCATCTGAGTTCAAAGATTCTGAAATTAATCCAAATAAGATTAACGTTGAAAATGTCAGTGGAACTGAATGTACATATCCTGAAAAATGATGATGGGCTAAATCAGAAGAAATAGTCTAAGTAGAATTATGATCTCCACAATGACTGTAAAATCCGTGGACATGGTTATTTTTAGTAGTGTGCAGACACCACTACAAATGTCTTTTATGAAGAAAAGTTCCAAAGACAGTAATGATGATTTGAAACTGACATTTTTTAAACACTTGGTATGAAGAAAGGCATAATTATAA
Source organism: Chiloscyllium plagiosum (assembly GCF_037043375.1). NCBI lineage: Eukaryota > Metazoa > Chordata > Chondrichthyes > Orectolobiformes > Hemiscylliidae > Chiloscyllium > Chiloscyllium plagiosum. Next base: position 135,391,438 of record NW_028270141.1, read on the forward strand.
TCACATAAGGATTTTCAAATTATATTTAGACATACTGTATTTAAAAAATGACTAATCAGTTTTTCCAAACTTAATAAAGTATAAAATCTGTGTACTGGGTGTATAGTTTCAATTTTCTGTGTTACAAAAAAAAATGGATATTTCTGTACTAGAGGGGGTAAAAACAAATTTGTCATGAATTAGAAAAGTTCTTTATTTAGATTTTTCGCTCAACTATATGAAAAAATATTATTGTCCCAGTCCCTGACTGACTAGGACATTAGCAAGTCATTTGGCAAACTGTAGTGAGATTTTTAAAGTGTGAGTCTCGATTTGAAATAAGAATAGTCCAATTCTGCATCCACGTTTTGAACATTAGGTTGAGAATCCTGCTTGTTGGTGGTGAGAGGCATTAATTGGTATGCATTAACATGCAATTATTGCCTAATTTTGACTCATTGATATGCCATTTTCTATTCTCTCATGCATCACAGAAAAGTTAATTGCTACAATTTCTGACATGAAAGTAAGAATGGATGCCTTCAGTTCCAGCTCGCCATTTACTGTTCCAGGCTTCCACCTTTTACAGCAGTCTCCAGCATCTCAGGGCATGCTTAATGGACAACAACCACCTACACCCACCAGTACACAAAGGTTGATATCAGACACATATGAGCCTGTCTGCATCCTTATGGCACATCTCCAACCAACTTAAAATATAGTTCTGCACTTCTGTCTGCACTTTGGAGAGTACCAGTACCTTTCTTTGTAATGCTGCTGCCATGACATGTTGCTGACAAGGATAGGAATCCATCTCATGGATTCAACCAATGTGCATATCAGGGCTTCTCACTTGCTGTTTCAGCACTTACTCACTTTGCCGCCTTGGATTCTCACATCATCTCAGTCTTGCCTTATCTTTTCCTGCTTTATTCCCTCAGCTAGAGCTAAAGGATCACAGTCATTCTGTTTTGCTTTTTCTTTAATTGCAGACAGTCAGATGGCTCAATAGTTGTCAGCAATGATCAATGGGGGGCATTGATATAGTGCAGTGCTGTAAAACGTGACCAATGTCACATCTACATCACATGTTAGCATCTGATGTGGCAAATATTCAGCATGTACTCAACAAAATGACCACATCTCAAAGTCTAAGAAGAGTAGTTCTTAGTCTTGAGGTCAGATCACCATGTGATGCTGTCCAGTGTATCTGCAATGCAACACCTCCTTTCATTGAAGCCAACAAGGTAAATGAAAAGTGAACACATTTACAAATGTGATAAATTGATTACAGTGGAATATTGTTTTCCTTTCCGTCCGATACAATCTAGGTGAAGTCCCAGTGTCCGCAACTGATGTGGAAGAAGCCTACCCTATAGTGGAGCCTGTTGGCCCTGGATGTTTGGTCAGGTGGAGACATTTGTGGCTAGAGGGCCTAGACTTGCTGAGTATGCCCAGGTTAACCATCCTTAGTTTGAACTTACACAGGATTGAGAGTGACAAGCAGGGTGAAGATAGAAGGCCTGGCCACCTCTAGATTGTCTGTCTGAGGTGTAGAGTTCTGGAGAGCCTGTATATAGTTCCTCTGAAGCTGAGTGTCTTGTACCCTGTGAAAAAGGGGTGCCTAGAGTGAAGTTATGCTTCACAATTACCACTAACCACATCTACCTCCCCCCCCCCACCCAAGTTGATGCTAAGTACCAATGGCTAAGGTAATGGAGCGCAAGTCAGTGTACATATCCAGCCTAGGACTCCACTCCTTTCACGATCACAGAATTGTGCTGGTAGACAGCAAGCTGGTTTGAAGTGTGTCTACTTCAATGCCAGAAGTATCCAAAATAAGGTAGGTGAGCTTGCAGCATGGATAGGTACCTGGGATTTCGATGTTTTGGCCATTTTGCAGACATGGATAGAGCAGGGTCAGGAATGGATGTTGTCGGTTCCAGGTTTAGATCTTTCATTAAGAACAGGTAAGGCAGTAAAAGAGGAGGAGGTGTGGCCTTGTTAGTCAAGGATAGTATAATGGTGGCTGAAAGAACTTTTGACGAGGACTCATCTACTGAGGTAGTATGGGCTGAGGTTAGAAACAGGAGAGGAGAGGTCCCACTGCTGGGAGTTTTTTTATAGGCCTCCGCAGAGTTCCAGGGAGGTGGAGGAGAGGATTGGCAAAATGATTCTGCATAGGAATGAAAGGAACAGGGTGATCATTACAGGGGACTTTAACTTCCCCAACATTGACTGGAAATGCTTTCACTCTCGTACGTCGGATGGATCAATTTTTGTCCAATGTATGCAGGAGAGTTTTCTGAAATAGTATATTGAAAGGCCAACAAGAGGGGAGGCCACATTGGATCTGGTGCTTGGTAATGAACCAGGCCAGGTGTTTAATTTAGTTATAGGTGAACACTTTGGAAAGCGTGACCATAATTCAGTTACGTTTAGCTTAGCGATTGAAAGGGATAGATATATGCCACAAGGCAGGAATTGGCGATGGGGCAAGGGCAATTATGATGCAATTAGGCAAGACTTAGGATGCATAGAAGGGGGTAGCAAAATGCAGGGGATGGGGACAATCAAAATGTGGAGCTGCTTTAAGGATCAGATATTGCATGTTCTTGATAGGTATGTCCCTGTCAGGCAGGGAGGAAATGACAAGGTAAGGGAACCGTGGTTTACTACAGAAATTGTATCTCTTGTTAAATGGAAGAAGGAGGCTTATGTGACGATGAGACGAGATGGTTCAGATGAGGTGATGGAGAGCTACAGATTAGCTAGGAAGGATTTAAAGAGAGAGTTAAGAAGAGCAAAGAGTGGATCTGAGCAGTCTTTAGCAAATAAAATAAAGGAGAACCCTAAAGCTTTCTATAGGTATGTGAGGAATAAAAGGTTGACTCTGGTAGGAATAGGGCCAGTCAGAGACAGAAGTGGGACATTGTGTGTGGACCCTGTGAAAATCGGAGAGGTGCTAAACAAATATTTCTCATCGCTTTTCACTCAGGAAAAGGAGAATATTGTTAGAGAAGAATGAGCTATGAGATATTAGACTAGAAAGGATAGAGGTTAGCAAGGAAGAGGTGTTATCAATTCTAGAAGGAGTGAAAATAGACAAGTCCCCTGGGCCAGATGGGATTTATCCAAGGATTCTCTGGGAAGTTAGGGAGGAGATGTTGGAGCCCTTAGCTTTGATCTTTGAGTCATCATTTTCTACAGGTTTAGTACCAGAGGACCTGAGGATTGCAAATGTGCCCTTGTTCAAGAAGGGCAGTAGTGATGACCCAGGTAATTATAGACCAGTGAGCCATACGTCTGTTGTAGGAAAACATTTGGAAAGGATTATAAGAGATAGGATGTATAATCATCTAGCAAGCAATAATTTGATTACAGATAGTCAACATGGTTTCATCAAGGGCAGGTCATGTCTCACAAATCTCATTGAGTTTTTTGAGAAGGTGACCGAGCATGTGGATAAGGGTAGGGCAGTTGACGTGGTATACATGGACTTCAGTGAAGCCTTTTGATAAGGTTTCACATGGTAGACTGTTGGAGAAAATGCAGAGGCATGGGATTGAGGGTGATTTAGCAGTTTGGATTAGAAACTGGCTTTCTGTAAGAAGGCAGTGAGTGGTGGTTGATGGAAAATATTCAGCCTGGAGTCTGGTTACTAGTGGTGTGCCACAAGGATCTGTTTTGGGACCACTGCTGCTTGTTATTTTTATAAATGACTTAGACACAAACATAGGTGAATGGGTGAGTAAGTTTGCAGATAGCACTAAAGTCAATGGAGTAGTGGAGTGTGGAAGAATGTTGCAGGTTGCAAGGGGACTTGTGTAATCTGCAGAATTGGGCTGAGAGGTGGCAAATGGAGTTCAATGCAGCTAAATGTGAGGTGATTCATTTTGGGAAGAATAACAGGAAGGCAGAATACTGGGTCAGTGGGAAGATTCTTGGTAATGTGGATGTGCAGAGGGATCTTGGATTCCATGTACATAGATCCCAGAAAGTTGCCACCCAGGTTGATAGTGCTGTTAAGAAGGCATACGGTGTGTTAGGTTTTACTGGTAGAGTGATTGAGTTCCGGAGCCATAATGTCATGCTGCAGCTATACAAAATGCTAGTGCAGCCACACTTGGAATATTGTGTATAGTTCTGGTCACCCCATTACAGGAAGAATGTGGAAGCATTGGAAAAGAAGCAGAGGAGATTTACAAGGATGTTGCCTGATCTGGAGGGAAGGTCTTATGAGGAAAGGCTGAGAGACTTGGGTCTGTTCTCATTGGAAAGAAGGAGGCTGAGAGGGGATTGATAGAGACATACAAGATCATCAGAGAATTAGATAGGGTAGACAGTGAAAGTCTTTTTCCTAGGATGATGACATCAGCTTGTACGAGGGGGCATAACTACAAATTGAGGGATAATAGATTTAAGACAGATGTCAGAGGCAGATTCTTTACTCAGAGTGGAAAGTACATGGAATGCCCTACCTGTCAATGTAATTAACTCAGGAAGCAGCTTTCCTGGAGCATCATCTGCAGCAGGGCCATTCTCTTGATGCTGGAGACTATGTGCAGATGCCACTGGTACCTCTGGAGACAATAGAAAGAATGAGTGTGAAAATAGAGGTATAAGAATGTTAAGGATGGGCATGTTAAGAATATGTTCACAGTAGCAGTAATGAAAGTGCATCAAAGGATGATGATTTTTTTCTTGATTGTTAGACCATGGATATTTTGATATCACTACAAGTGGGTATGCACTTCTCCTTCAAAGTCAAGAATTCTGTCCTCTGAGAGATGTTGAGCACACCACCACCCACCTTGGCACTCTTCATCTTATCATGGGTCATTTCCTCCGAGAATGCGAGAGAGAGGGATTGAGTGTAATACAAATGGCTGTCACAGCTTTTAGTTCAAGTTTAGGTTGGGAAACTGTCCTGAATGAATGACTTGGCAGCGCAGAGAGAATGCAGGGTTAGTATGCTGGGGAGATGTTATTGGTTGGGATGGGTGACAGAGATGTATGCAATTTCAAGTTGGTAGACCATGAGCCTCAGTGGGAAGTTGGTGCAGTGGCAGAATTAATGAGAGTGATTAGAGAAAATATAGTGGCACTTACCCTCGCACAGCATAAAAGGTCATTGACCTTCTGGAAAAACTCCCTTGGACCATGGACACTACACTAACCTGGATGGCAACTTCAGACCAAGTTTGCAGGATCTGGTACCGTGGTCTCCTCTGGCAACCCTGAAGAAAGAGGACAGCCCTCCTCTGCACCATCCTGGACACAAGAACCTTCATCTCCCTGTCAGCAAAGTGTGAAGCTAACTTGCAGCTACCATTTCAAGAACCATGTACGACAGATCTGATCATGCTTGACTTTGTTCACAATTGCATTTAACTTGCAGTGATGCTGTGAATCTCAGGAGGTCCTAGCATTGGCTAAGTATTTCCACTTGTGGCCACAGGAAAGACAGCACAAAGAGGGTACCATAGACATATGTTAAATAGCTAATGAAGTGAACTACAGTGAATAGCATGAGAAGAATCACAAGGGCTCATGGAGTGAAATCCTCCATAAAACACACCAACAATTGAGACTTGGCTGAATTTTATCAGAAATCATCTGTATATATGTAAGAGGGCAACTTCATGAGGTCATATGTAATGGAATGGAAAACTTTTCCATCTTTAAATCTATGTTCGGAATGCATCAAAAGTGGATCCAGAGTAGCCGAGGACTTTCAAAAACGACGTTCCTGGATCTGACATCGTCTCTAACATGGCTACTACATCTTCTGTCAGAAGTTATATAGGCCATTTGGTGCAATGAGTCATAAGGCAGGGCGAGTGACTGAGGTGTCAGTGGGGGGAGCACTTTGGGGCAAGTGATCATAATTCTATTAGTTTTAAAATAGTTATGGGAAAGGATAGGCCATTTAAAAGTTAGAATTCTAAATTGGAGGAAGGCAAAATTTGAATTATGAAGAACTTTCAAAAGTTGATTGGGGACAGATATTTGGCGGTAAAGGGATGAATGGAAAATGGAAAGCGTTCAAAATGAGAGTCCGGGAACAGTATGGCCCTGTTAGGGTGAAGGGCAAGGCTGGTAGATATAAGGAATGCTGGATGTCTAGAGAAATTGAGGTTCTGGTCAAGGAAAAGAAGGAAGAATATGTCAGGTATGGACAGCATGGATTGAGTGAATCCCTAGAGGAGGATAGGGGCAGTTAGGAGTATATTTAAGAGGGAAATCAGGAGGGCAAAAAAGTGGGCATGATTTAGCTTTGGCAAATAGGGCTAAGGAGAATCCAAAGGGTTTCTGCAAGTACATTCAGGACAAAAGAGTAACTAGGGAGAGCATAGGGTTCCTCAGAGATCAGCAAGGCCACCAATGTGGGGAATCAAAGGAGATGGGTGAGATATTTTGCATCAGTGTTTACTGTGGAGAAGGATATGGGAGCTAGAGAACGTGGGGAAATATATAGCAACATATTGATAAGTGTTCATATTACAAAGCAGGAGGTGCCTGGACATCTTAAAATGCATAAACAGGGATAAATTGCCAGGACCAGATCAGGTGTACCCGAGAACCTTGTGGAAAGCTAGGGAAATAATTGCTGGGCCCCTTGCAGAGATTCTGTATTATTGTTAGCCATGGGTGAGGTGCTGGAAGACTGAAAGATGGCTATTGTGGTGCCATTATTTAAGAAAAAGAATAAGGAAAAGCCAAAGAACTACAGATAGATGAGCCTGATATCAATGGTGGGAAAGTAGTTGGAGAGGATCCTGAGGAAAAGCAAGGACTGATTAGGGATAGTCAATTTGGTTTTGTGTGTGGGAAACCATGTCTCACTAACTTGAATAAGTTTTTTGAAAAAGTGACGAAGAGGATTGATGAAGGCAGAGTGGAAATCTCTGTATGGACTTCAGTAAGGTGTTTGACATGGTTCCACATGGTAGACTGATTAACCAATGGCATGGTGGCTCAGTGATTTGGACTGCTGCCTCAGCACCAGGGACCCAGGTTCAATTCCAGCCTCGGGTGACTGTGTGGAGTTTGCGCATTCTCCTCATGTCTGCATGGGTTACCTCCCACAATCCAAAGATGTGTAGGCTGGGTGGATTGGCCAATCTAAATTTTCCATAGTGTTCAGGAAAGTGTAGATTAGCCATGGAAAATGTAAGGTAACCGGTCTACGTGGGGCATGGGTCTGGGCGGGATGATCTTCAGAAGGTTGTGTAGACTCGATGAGCCAAATGGCCTGCTTCTGCCCTGCAGGGATTATATGATTCTATCAAGGTTAAATCATGTGGGGAATACAGGGAGAGCTAGCCATTTGGATACAAAATTAACTAGAAGATGGGAGACAGAGGGTGGTGGTGGAGGGTTGCTTTTTGTATTGGAGGCCTTTGACCAGCAAGGGTCAGTCATTTTTGTCATTTTATATAAATGATTTGAATGTGAATAAATGGAGGGATGGTTAGTAAGTTTGCAGATGACACCAAAATTGGTGGTGTAGTAAACAGCAAAGAAGATTACCTTAGAATACAATGGAACCATGATTAGTTAGGCCGATGGGTCAAGGAGTGACAGATGGAGTTCAATCTAAATAAATGTGAGGCGCTGTATTTGCCTGCCTTTTGCCTATAACTCATGATTCCTTTACTGATTTAAAAATATGTCTGCTCAGCTTTAGAGACTTATCAATCCAGACTCGATACACTCTGCAATAAAGGATTCCATAGATTCACCACACCCTTCTCGTTTCTGTCTTAAATGGGCCACACCTTACTTGTGAAATTATGCCCTCTGGTCCTAGACTCTCCCATAAGGGGAAATAACCTTTCCACATTTATGATATGAAAACTTCTTAAAAATCTTGTGTTCCAATAAGATTAGCTCTCTACTTAACCTCTCTTCGTAAGAAAATGCCTCCAAACCAGTGATTAACCAAGTGAACATTCTGTGGACTACTTCCATCACAGGTATATCTTTCCCTAGATAAGGGGTTCAAAACTATTTACAGTATTCCAGTTGGGTCCAACCAATACCTTATTTAGTTTTCAGAAGAGCTCCCTATTTTTACACTCCATTTATTTTGAAACAAAGGCTATTTGCATTCCATATCACCTACTGAACTAATGTATTAGCATCCCCCAAATCCCTCTCTTCTGCAACTTTCTGCAGTTTCCATTAAAATAATATTCAGCACCTGTATTCTTCCCAACAAAGTGAATAACCAAATTATATTCCATCTGCTAAATTCTTATTTGTTCATGTAACGCAGCTCTATCATGTGTAGACTCTCATCTTCAACATTGTCTTCCTACCTATTTTTGTGTCATCACAAACTTGGCGACAATCCATTCACTTTCTTCATCCATGTGGATGTATATTGTAAATAATTGTTCTGGTCATTGATCCCTGTATCACTTCACTAGTTATAGGTTACATTCCTGAAAATGCCCCTTTTTATCCCAACTTTCTGTATTCTGTTATTTAACCAATCCTCTGTGCTAATATATTATTGCCCACACCATGGGCTCTTAATAAGTAGCCTTATCTGTGATACCTTATTAAATGCCTTTGGAAATCCAAATCCATCTACTGGTTCCCTTTTATCTACCCTGCTTATTGCCTCCTCAAAGAACTGTAATAAATTTATCAGGCATGATTTCTCCTTCATCAAGCCGTGTTAACTCTACTTGATTGTTTTATGTGTTTCTAAATACTCTGCTATTACACCCCCTATAATGGACTCTGACATTTTCCGAATGACAGACGTTAAGCTAGCTGGCCAATAGTTATGTGCTTCTTGGCTCCCTTTTTGAATTAGTGTGTTACATTGATAGTTTTCCAATTGTCTGGAAGTTTTCTAGAATTAAGTATTCTTGAAAGATTGCAATCATTGCTTTGATTATCTCTGTAACTACTTTCTTGGAAAGCCTAAGATACAACCCATCAGGTTCAGGGGTGTATAGGCTTTTAGTTTGATTAGTTTCCCTAGTACTTTTCTCTACTGAGTTATTGTGTTATTACTATCATGTATTATTCCTTCTCCCATTTAAAGCTTGAATTTTAAAACTTACCTAATCATCTGATTTACTACTAACCTTTGCTATATTACATGTTTTTCTTTCAATTTGATACTGAACTTTCTTGGTTAACTATCATTGGTTTATCCCCTTCCTAGAATCCTTCCTCCTAACTGGAACATATCTTTACTGTGAGTCATGAACTATTTTCTTAAGTTTCTGCATCAGGTATCTTTTAGAGTCATTGAGGTCTACAGCAGAAAAAAAAGCCCCTTTGGCCTATCGAGTCTGACCCCCTCAAAATCAAGCATTTAACTATTTTAATCCCATTTTCCAGCACTTGGCCGATAACTTTGTATGCCTTGGCATTGCAAGTGCATATCTAAATACCTTAAATGTTATGACTGTTTCTGTCTCTCCCACACTTCCAGGCAGTGAGTTTCAATTTCCACCACCCCAGGTGAAAAAAAGAGTTCCTGACAATCTCTCTAAACTTTCTCTCCCATATCTCCTTGGTCATTGACACTCCACCAAAAGAAAATGTTGCTTCCTGCCTACAATACTCATGCTCCTAATATTTATATACATCTCAGTCATGTCATCCCTTAGTCTCCTCTGCTCCAAGAAAAACAACCCCAGAAATTACAATTTCACGTCATAACTAAAACTCCCTAGCCAGGTAACAAACTGGTAAATCTCCTCTAATCTACCAAAGTTAAATCAGATCCTTTCTATAATGTGGATGCCATAACTGTACTCATACTCCATCTGTAGCCTTTGCCATCGCTTTATACCCCTTTCACTATTTACCACTAATTTTCATATTATCCATGAATTTACTAAACAACCCAATGTAATTACTGTTCTTTAAGTCTAACACAGTTCAGCCAATTCTGATTTCTCACTATCAAACTGAATGCTGAATTCAACCATGTTGTTGTCACTGTTCCCAAGGGGATCTTTTCTGTAGACTTATTTATTAAACCTACTTCTATACACAGCAGATGAAAACAGTCTGATCCATTGACAGTTACACAACATCATATTCCAAGAAATTTTCCTGAATATACTCTATGAATTCTTTGCAGGCACTTCTATCAATCTGATTTTCCTCATCTGTATGAAGATTAGAATCATGATTGATGTATTACCTTTTTTACATGTCCTCATTATCTTCTGATTTATTGTCCGTCGAACAGAGCAGCTATTGTTAGGATCTTATATCTTACTCCCACCGAGTAGGATATAAGATCGTCTTTCCCTTCTTATTTTCAGAAGAGGAGATGCTGGATGTCTTAAAATGCATAAAGGTGGATAAATCTCCAGGAACCTGATCTGGTCTATCACAGAACTTTGTGGGAAGCTCAGTTAGTGATTGCAGGTCCCTTTGCTGAGATATTTGTATCATTGACAGTCATGGGTAAATGTCAGAAGACTGGTGCCATTATTTAAGAAAAGTGAAAAGGGAACTATATACCAGTTTTTGGTGTTGGAGGTGATTTCCTCAAATTCCAGGAGCAGCAACTACTGTTTTATATGCTGTTGCATTGTTTTGGAACTTTGGAGAAAACAAAAGTCAAAACAACAGCACTTTTAAAAGGGAGAGAAACAGACAAAGGCAGCACATGATGAGGTCAGTGTGGGGGTGGGGGGGGGGGGAAGAGGAAAAGAAAACACACATTGCTCCCTGACACAGCAATGAACCTGCCTTTGCTGTTTAATTCATGAATCACTGGGCACCAGAGTGCATCTGGGACAATTAACAAACAGTGAAATTCACAACTGATCGTGGAGGAACCTGTTTGGGAACGGTCACAGCACAGAGACAGATGAGTAGTTTTAAGTGTGGCCTTGGGGTCTAGCTGTAAGTCTGTAGTAGTGGGTTCTTTCTTGATTATATGTTTTGTTGAGATATGTCTCTTGATTAAACTTAAAAATATAAGCCATAAGTATTACGTTAGTCTGGAGCAGTGTTTTGTAGAGGAATAAGACAGGGCTATTTTCTGCAGATTGGATGAAGCAAAAATGGCCTTTAGCAGAATGATATGCTTTTCCTGTTGGATGTGGGAGTTTAGGGAGAGTTTATGTGTTACTGAGGATTGTATAAGCAATAAATGCCATTGGTTGCAAATCCTATCAGATCAAATGGATCGGTTGGAGAGACAGTTAGAGGCAATGAGGAATTTACAAAAGCAAGGGGATCTAATGGATGGCATTTGTAGGAAGGGAGAAAAGTCGCAGATACAGTCACATAGATGGGTTAACTCTAGGAAAGGTAAAAGAGGTAGGCAGATAGTGCAGGAGTCTTCTGTGGCTATCCCTATTTCAAACAAGTCTGCTGTTTTGGAAAATGTAGGGGGTGATGGATTCTCAGGAGAATATAGCACGAACAGTCAAGTTTCTGGTATTGAGATTGGCTCTAATGCAATGAGGAGTACATCAGGTTCCAAGAGATGGATTGTGTTAGGGAACTCTCTAGTCCGAGGCACAGTCAGATGTTTCTGTGGCCAGCAGCGAAAAATCAGAATGGTGTGTTGCTTCCCTGGTGCCAGAATCAAGGATTTCTCAGAGAGGATGCAGGAGGTTGTCGTACACATTGGAACCAACGACATAGGAAGGGAAAAGATTGAGATTCTGAAGGGGGAATATAGAGAGTTAGGCAGGAATTTAAAAAGGAGATCCTCGAGAGTAGTAATATCTGGATTACTCCCGGTGCTACGATCAAGTGAGGGTAGGAATAGAAGCATAGAGCAGAGGGGTTGGACCCAGGGAGATAGTGAGGAAAGAGATCAATCTGAGACTGGTACAGTTGAGAAAAGAAGTGAGCCAAACAGTCAGGGCAGGCAGGGACAAAGCCGAGAACAAAGTAGGACTGATAAATTTAACTGCATTTATTTCAATGCAAGGGACCGAACAGGGAAGGCAGATGAACTCAGGGCATGGTTAGGAACATGGGACTAGGATATCATAGCAATTACAGGAACTTGGCTCAGGGATGGACAGGACTGGCAGCTTAATGTTACAGGATACAAATACAGCAGGAAGGACAGAAAGGGAGGCAAGAGAGAAGGAGGAATAGCATTACAGCTGTACTGAGGGAGGATATTCCTGAAAATACATCCAGGGAAGTTATTTGGGTGGAACTGAGAAATAAGAAAGGGATGATCATATTATAGACCCCCTGATAGAGGGAAATTGAGAAACAAATTTGTAAGGACATCTCAGTTATTTATAAGAATAATAGGGTGGTGATGGTAGGGAATTTTAGCTTTCCAAACAGAGACTGGGACTGCCGTAGTGTTAAGGGTTTAGATGGAGAGGAATTTGTTTAGCATGTCCAAGAAAGATTTCTGATTCATATGTAGATGTATCCACTAGAGAAGGTGCAAACTTTGACCTACTCTTGTGAAATATGGTCAACAGGTGACTGATGTGTCAGTGGGGGTGCACTTTGGGGCCAGCAACCATAATTCTATTAATTTTAAAATAGTGATGGAAAAAGATAGACCAGATGTAAAACTTGAAGTTCTAAATTGGAGGAAGGCTAATTTTGATGATATTAGGCAAAAACATAGAGTGGCGTGGTGGCTCAGTGGTTAGCACTGCTGCCTCACAGCATCAGGATCCCAAGTTCAGTTCCAGCCTTGGGTGACTGCCTGCATGGGTTTCCTCTGGGTGCTCCGGTTTCCTCCCACAGTCCAAAGATGTGCAGGCCAGGTGAATTGGCCATGCTAAATTGCCCATAGTGTTAGGTGCATTAGTCAGAGGGAAATGAGTCTGGGTGGATTACTGTTTGGAGGTTTGGTATGGACTGGTTGGGCCAAAGGGCCTGTTTCCACACGTAGAGAAACTAATCTAACCTAACTTTCAAAAGCTGATTGGAGGCAGATGTTCGCAGGTAAATGGATGGCTGGAAAATGGGAAGCCTTCAGAAATGAGATAACAAGAGTGCAGAGACAGTATATTCTTGTTAGAGTGAAAGGTAAGGCTGGTAGGTAGAGAGAATGTTGGATGGTGATAGAAATTGAAGTTTTGGTTAAGGAAAAGAAGGAAGCATATATGTAAGGTATAGATGGATACATCAAGTGAATCCTTAGAGTACGAAGGCAGTAGGAGTATACTTGAGAGGGCATAAAGGGGACATGAGATAGCTTTGGCAAATAGAGTGAAGGAGAATCCAAAGAGTTTTTACAAATACATTAAGGACAAAAGGGGAAGTAGGGAGAGAATTGGGCTCCTCGAAGATCTGCAAGGCGGGCTTTGTGTGGAGCCATAGGAGATGGGGGAGATACTAAATGAGTATTTTGCGTCAGTGTTTACTGTGGAAAAGGACATGGAAGATTATAGAATGTGGGGAAATGGATGGTGACATCTTGAAAAATGTCCATATTACAGAGGAGGAAATGCTGGATGTCTAGAAATGCATAAAGTTGGATAACTCATGATCAGAGGTACCCTAGAATTCTGGGTAGCCAGGGAAATGATTGCTGGGCCTCTTGCTGAGATATTTGTATCATCGATAGTCACAGATGAGGTGCACGAAGACTGGAGGTTGGATAACGTGCCACTATTTAAGAAAGGTGGTAAGGACAAGCCAGGGAATTATAGACCAGTGAGCCTGACGTCGATGGTGGGCAAGTTGCTGGAGGGAATCCTGAGAGACAGGATGTACATATATTTTGAAAGGCAAGGACTGATTAGGGATAGTCAACATGGTTTTGTGGGAGGGAAACTTGATTGAGTTTTTTGAAGAATTAGCAAAGAGGATTCATGAGGGCAGAGTGGTAGACATGATCTATTTGGACTTAACTAAAGCGTTTGACGAGGTTACCCATGGGAGACTGGTTGGCAAGGTTAGATCTCATGGAATACAGGAAGAACTAGCCATTTGGATACAGAACTGGCTCAAAGTTAGAAGACAGAGGGTGGTGGTGGAGGGTTGTTTTCAGATTGGAGGCCTGTGATCAATGGAGTACCAAAAGGATCAGTGCTGGGTCCGCTACTTTTCATCATTTATACAAATGATTTGGATGTGAACTTAAGAGGTATACTTAGTAAGTTTTCAGATGACACCAAAATTGGAGGTGTAGTGGACAGCAAAGAAGGATACCTCATTACAACAGGATCTTGATCAGATGAGCCAATGGGCTGAGGAGTGGCAGATGGAGTTTAATTTAGATAAATGCGAGGTGCTGCATTTTGGGAAGGCAAATCTTAGCAGGACGTATACGCTTAATGGTAAGGTCCTTGGGAGTGTTGTTGAACAAAGAGACCTTGGAGTGCAGGTTCATAGTTCCTTGAAAGTGGAGTCACAGGTAGATAGGATAGTGAAGAAGATGTTTGGTGTGCTTTTCTTTATTGGTCAGAGTATTGAGTACAGGAGTTGGGAGGTCATTTTGCAGTTATATAGGACATTGGTTCAGCCACTTTTGGAATATTGCATGCAATTCTGGTCTCCTTCCTGTCTGAAGGAAGTTGTGAAATTTGAAAGGGTTCAGAAAAGATTTACAAGGATATTGCCAGGCTTGGAGGATTTGAGCTATGGGGAGAGGTTGAATAGGCTGGGACTATTTTCCCTGGAGCGTCGGAGGCTGAGGGGTGACCTCATAGAGGTTTATAAAATCATGAGAAGCATGGATAGGATAAATAGACAAGGTCTTTTCCCTGGGGGGGGGGGGAAGGGGTGGGGGGGAGGGGGGGAGTCCAGAACTAGAGGGCATAGGTTTAGGGTGAGAGGTGAAAGATATAAAAGAGACCTTAGGAGCAATTCTTTCACACAGAGGGCGGTGTGTGTGTGGAATGGGCTGCCAGAGGATGTGGTAGAGGGTAGTACAATTGCAACATTTAAAATGCATCTGGATGGGTATATGAATAGGAAGGGTTTGGAGCAATATGGGCTGGGTGTTGGGATATTTGGTCGGCATGGACTCGTTGCACCACAGGGTCTATTTCCGTGCTGTAAATCTCTAGACCCTATGATCAGTGAGCCTGACATCAGTGTTGGGTAAGTTGTTGGGAGGGGATTCTGAGGGACAGGATTTACATGTATTTGAAAAGGCAAGGACTGATTAGGGATAGTCAACGTGTATTTGTGTATGGGAAATCATGTCTTACTAACTTAATTGAGTTTTTTTGAAGAAGTGACTGAGAAGTTTGATGAAGGTGGAGTGTTGTCTGTATGGACTTCAACAAGGCATTCGACAATGGTTAGCAAGGTTAGATCACATAGAATCCAGGAAGATACAAAATTGGCTTGAAGGTATGAGACAGAGGGTAATGGTGGAGGGTTGTTTTTCAGACTGGAGGTCTGTGACCATTAATGTGTTGCAGGGATCGGTGCTGGGTCCACTGTTTTCTGTAATTTATATAAACGATGTGTCTGTGAATAAAAGAGAAATGATGAGTAAGTCTGCAGATAGCACAAAAATTGTTGTTGTAGTAGACAGTCAAGAAGGTTATTTCAGAGTACAACAGAACCTTGATCAGATGGGCCACTGGGCTGAGGAGTGGCAGGTGGAGTTTAATTTCGATAAATCTGAGGTGTTACATTTTGGTAAGGCAAATCAGAACAGGACTTATACACTAAATGATAGGGTCCTGGGGAGGGTTGCCAAACAAATGTACCTTGGGTGCAGGTTCACAGTTCCTGGAAGGTTGACAGGGTAGTGAAGAAGGCATTTGTTGTGCATGCCTTTATTGGTCAGTGCATTAAGTACAGGAGTTGAGATGTCATGTTGCGGCTGTACAGGACATTGGTTAGGCTGCTTTTGGAATACTGTGTTCAATTCTGGTCTCCCTGCTTTTGGAAAGATGTTGTTAGGAAAGGGTTCAGAAAAGATATACAAGGATGTTGCAGTGTTTGAGCTAATAAGGAGTGGCTGAATAGGCTGGGGCTATTCTCCCTGCAACGTCAGAGGCTAAGGGGTGACCTAAGAGATTTATAAAATCACGAGGGGCTTGGATGTGGTGAATAGTCAAGGTATTTTTCGTGGGGTAGGTGAGTCTAAAACTAGAGCCCAAAGGTTTAAAATGAGAGGGGTAAGATTTAAAAGGAAGCTAAGTAGCAACTTTTTCATGCAAGTCTGTGTATGGAATGAAATACAGAGGAAGTAGTGGAGGTTGGTAAAATTACAACATTTAAAAGGCACCTGGATGGATATATGAATAGGAAGAGTTAGACGGATATGGGCCAAATGCTGACAAATGGGACTAGATCAGTTTAGGATATCTGGTCGGCATGGACGAGTTGGACCAAACAGTCTGTCTCTGTGCTGTACAACTCTATGGCTCTATTTCTTATCTCATTCATGATTCTACATGATCCATTCCAAGACCATTTTTTGCTAGTGTACTAATTCCATCTCATTCTAATTTGGGCAACCCAATACCTTTCCCTTCCTAACCTTTCAAAAGGTCACATCCCCCTCAGTGTTCAATTCCCAGCTTTATTTTTCTTGAAGCCATGTCTCTGTAATAACTATCGGATCATAGTCATGAACCTGCCTTTGTACTATTAATTTCATTACTTAATTCCAAATATTATGCACAGTCAAGTAAAAATCCATTGATTTATGTTTTGTTTCCCCTTTTTCCTTACTTTGTGTTGTGTTTATATGCTCTGTCTCTCTTTGGGTATCTTGTCAAAATAATTGCCTTGAAATGCTGACTTATCTGCTGAAATTGCAAGTTGAACATTACTACTTGAACACCAGAAAAAAGTAACTACAGAGATAGTGAATGCATTGGTTGTAATTTTCCAAAACTCCTTGGATTCTGGAAAAGTACTGGAGGATTTGAAAGCTGCCAATGTGAGACATCTATTCTGAAAGAGAGGAAGACATAAAGTGACTATAGGCCCTTTACCTAACATCTTTTATTATAAAAAGTTTGACTTAATTATTAAGGAAATAATAGTAGTACATTTGGAAAATCATAATCTAATCAAGCAAAGTCAGCATGGCTTCATGAAAGGGAAATTGTTTTTGACTAATTTACTAGAGTGTTTTGAGAAAGTTTCAACCAGTGTAGAAAAAGGAGAACTGATAGATGTATTTGGATTTCCAGAAGGCATTTGCCAACGTACTATACAAAAGGTTGTCATAAAATAAGAGCCCCTCCTGTTTGAGGTAGGATAATGGCATGAATAGAGAAATTGCTAAATTAGGGAATAGAGCTGGGACCACAACTGTTTCCAATATATATTAATGACTACTGTTTACATTTTATTGAATTATTTCCTTTTATTTACACACTAGTATCAATCTTATACAGTACAAGCTATTTTTAAAAAGAGAGATAAAAAAGAGAAGAAAGACTGGAGACAGGAACAAAAGTTGCAGACCTTACTTCTATTTTAAAATCTAGCATACTTAATAATCAGGTGTTTCATTGATTCTAACATCTTTCTCCAGTGAATTCCGCGAAACACTTAACTCCTGCACTCAATTCTAAATTGCATTCAAGTGCTCAGCTTCACTGTGTTGGATTCTTTTCTATGTGTCTATCTCAGTCTGTTCTCTGGCTATTCTTTGAATGCACTCCTTGAAAATAAGACTGTTCAAAAGCTTCTAAGTACAGAATTTACAAGTTGTTGATCTTTCTTTTGGCAAATTACAAATTACGGTCTAATTAAGTTTTCACAAATTGCACAACTAGACACTTCCTTAATCAGCAAATGCTTGCACTCACTCTAAGACTAATCTAGTAGGTTTTGCTGACCTTCTAGTCCATTCAAAGAGGACTCATAAGCTGCTATCCAGGAGACTACACGTTGGAAAGCTCACCTGTATCTGTCTTGGAACAGTTAAGTTGCTTAGCAAGATCCAAATCAAAACCAATCAAAATAAAGGTCTGGTTAAATGCTCACCGGGTTCTAATGGAGTTTGATACCAGCACGGGTATATGAGTGATTGCAGAACCAGTCTTCAACAAAATTTGCTCTGGACTCCAATTCTTAAGTTTGCGTAAGACTTCGGTTAGCCTGAGAACTTATACCAGGGAACCTTTACAGATTAAGGGTATAACTTTGGTTCTGGTCTCGGCTGAGAAGCAGCTGGTTCAGTTACCACTGATTGTAGTAAAAGGCTTGTGCCCAAGCCTGATAGGGAGAAATTGGTTGAGAAAGATTCACCTTGATTGGCTCAACATTTTCGATGAAAAAATGGCTGCCTGAGTGAAGTCTTCACCAAATACTCAGGAGATTTTCAGGAAGGTCTGGGGACTATCAAAGGAGCTAAGACAACCTTGCATGTTGACCAGGAAGCAATTTTTGATACAATTGCTTTAAATTTTCACCTTTCTGCTGAAACTCAGCTAATTTATCTGAGCTAAAGATGTCTGTTTTGTCATCTACCTGTTCCTGCTTTGTGTCAACCATTTGATCAAACAGGGCCTCTGTTATTTCCACTTGAACTTTCTTATCTGTACTCTTTGAACGCTCCTGTTTCAACTGGTGACTTTTTGACCTCGTTACCACACAGTCAAGAAAAATCACAGGATATGCTTCCTGCAA
This sequence comes from Chiloscyllium plagiosum, assembly GCF_037043375.1. Classification (NCBI taxonomy): domain Eukaryota; kingdom Metazoa; phylum Chordata; class Chondrichthyes; order Orectolobiformes; family Hemiscylliidae; genus Chiloscyllium; species Chiloscyllium plagiosum. The sequence goes on from NW_028270141.1 coordinate 135,409,960, forward strand.
TAATTCAATTACCTGAGTTTCCACTGGCTTTTCAACCACAGCAGGCAGCTGTGTATATCATTAGCAAGCACAAATTGTATTCCTGGAGCTGAGAGTTTGTCCAGTGCTCCTACCATGATTTCTCCACTCTTCACTGGACGCTCTAACTTCTAACCTTACTCCACATAATTGAGCACTTCTTGACTCACCGTGAATTCCCATTAGCAGCACTTTTCCTGGCAATAGTCCTTCAGAGTTATATATATCCTCGTCTTTCACCATCAAAGATTGAGAGGATCCTGTATATCTTAAAATGGTAATTCCTTCACCTGCTGCTTTTGGTCTATGCAAAATATCTTTGCCTTCACAGGTATATGGTTTAAGAAGATCTGGCACTTTCTCCTTAACCAACCTCCGACCAGATTGTACATTCTGGTGCAGCTTTCTGGCCTCCACTGTACTTTCCATTACTACTCCAACAAATTTACTGGCTTATCCTGTTTTCCTACATCTGGTTCCCAGTACTTTTCCTAACCAACCAAAACTGTGATTTCATGTGACCTACTTTATTGCAGTGAAAACACTGGAGCTTTTTAACTTCTCTTTCCCCTTCAAGGGTTTTCTTTTTACTCTGTGGTAAGTTATCCTTATGATCTTCACAGAGATCTACCTTTCCCTTACCATGTGAGAATTTCTCTTTTCTCCAATTTCTATCCCTCACAGATTGAAATGGATTTTAGAACCCAAACTTTGATTCATGGCCCAACTCATAATTATCAGCCATTTCAGCTGCTAATCTTGCTGTTTTAACTCTCTGCTCTTCCACATGAGTTCTCACTACTTCAGGAAGTGAATTTTTGAACTCCTCCAAAATCATTGTCTCCCTCAGAGTGTCATAGGTTTGCTCTATTTTTACTGCCCTTATCCACGTATCAAATTTACTTTGTTTTATCCTTTCAAACTCAATGTAGGTTTGACCCGGGTCCCTCCTTCGATTCCTGAAATGCCTGTAGGCTTCTGGCACAAGCTCATTTGCACTTAAGATGGCTTTCTTCACCTCCTCATGTGTCTCAGTTATCTCTTCTGATGGCGATGCAAATACCTCACTTGGCCTACCTACAAAATTTGGTTTGGCCACATGGTCACTGGCCACTGCATTTGTTTAGCCACCTTTTCAAATGAGGTGAAAAAGACTTCCAGATCCTTCTCATCAAATTTAGGCCTTTGGCAACCAAGAGTTTGCTCATCCTCACTCTCTTCCTCACTAAGCTTACCTTCAGCCTTCATCTCCATCCTTTTCAGCTGACTTTCCTGTCTAACTGCCAATTTCTGAAGTTCAAACTCCCTCTCTTTCTTCCTTTACTGTCTCGCCTTTTCTCTCTCGCTCTTCTCTCTCTCTCTCTCCTCTGTTTTTAATCGTAATTCAAACTGTTTCATCTCTGTTGCTCTTTCCTTATCTTTTGTCTCTAACTCAAGCTGCTTCATTTTCAATTGAACTTTTGCCATCTGCAAAGATTCTGAAGGTGTTTCCAGTTTATTTGAATGCTGAACTACTGCTGTAATTATCTCTTCTTTCCTCACAGAAGGAGGAGCTCCAACTCCAGATTATCTGCTAATTCCAGCATCTTGGCCTTAATTACCTTTTCCAAAACCCTCAAAATCATTTCTTCCACCCCGAGAAACTATTAGTGACTGAAACTTTTAAACCAACCAAATTCAACATCTCGAATAAAGACATTAACACCTAACACTCACTGCGTTCAAGTCCAGCAACTCTGGAACTATAGTTCCAAATCGGAACGATAGAACAAATCTCACAAAGAACCCCAAATTTATTGTGGACCAGGCCAGACCCTCTAAAAACATTTCAAGAAAGTAGCCTGTACCCTAACTTTCCTAGTTTTTAAGCAAGTGTATGGTAGATATTCCAGGAGTGATGCATTTGGTCCAACCACTTAGTTTTAAACAAAACAGAACATGTTTGCAAGATTATCAAATGAAACACAAACAAAAGAGAACAGAATATAAAATAACAACCTATCCAAAACCCAACAAGATCATCTCAACTTAATGATGCAGTTCCAACTGTTTGCAACAAATCCCTTTAAACACCCCTTGGCAAGAAAGGTAAAAATCAAACACAAGATCTTACAGGAGAGATGGCAGAGAGATTCAGCATGGAACAAGTTTCATGCAGCTATTTCTTTGACCAAAACTGACTGACTGCTCTGAACAGCCAGACTGCTAAAAACCCAATCCAAACCAAACCAAACCAAACCAGAGAAAAGTGAGCCGGGAGAACTGACCACTTCCCTTTCATTGTACAAGTGCTTTTTTAAGCTTGAAAGCCTTTTTTCTGAGGCAGTATCTGTTAGCTATAATCAACTTGGCCCTAAAACCCATAAAAACTAATTCTGCCGAAGGCTCTGCATTTACATTCTCTCTGAAAAATCCCAAGGACAACATAGCTTTGTTGAAGGAGCAGCATCATCATACCACTCTGAGCTCTACTTATATGGCCTAGTTGGACAAGCTATCCAATATATCCTTCCTCAGTACAGCTGTGATCTTCTGTCTTTTCTCTTTTGCATCCCTCTCTATCTCACCTGAAGCATCTAAATTCCGAAGTGGTCAGCTGCCAGCTTTGTCTCTCTCTCTCACCCAAATCTCTGTTATAGCTAAAATGTTATAATCATATGTATTAATCAAAGCTCTAAGTTCTTAAGCTTTAACTGTCATATTCCTCACTGTAAAACAAGTACGCCTAGATTGCTAGTCCTGCTGCAACCAGTAACCTCGCTTTGTCTCTTCTTCCTCTTAGTCTTTTTGGCCGTAGTTTCAGACTCTCCCAGGCCATTTCATTTGCTGACCTACTGCTCTGGTTCCTATCCCCCTACCACACTAGTTTAAATCCTCCCAAGTACACTAGCAAATCTCTTTGCCAGGATGTTGGTGCCCTCCAGTTTAGGCTTCTCAGCTTTTTTACTAAGATCAAGTGTAAGGTCCCAGTTGCAAGTCATCAGAGGATTTCAAGATCATGTTGGAGGATCGTTGGTTGACCTGAGCTGTTATATGTGGACTTTTATGCTGGCTTTGGCTTAATGCCAATTCAGTGGCTCCAATGAAAGATGTGCGTGTCTTCTCAGAGTATGTAATGTCATGTCCCAGTGATTGACTATCATCCATCTATATGCATGTGTGTTTTTTTATATACATACATATGCACTCTCTCTCACCCACGCAATACAGACAACATGCACATATGCATCCCTCACTGCCTATGAATCTAGTAGAAACAGGAACTGCCATAGCAGATACAAAGTTTTTAGAAATGACTGAACCAATCGAAAGTATAGCTATGTATTTGCTTAGCAGCCTTTTACATCAAAACATTTTTGCATATGTTAGCTATGGTTTGCATTTGCTTGAGCTGTAAATGCAACCATGAGCCCATGACCTTACTCTTACGTGGGCCAAAGGGCCAAATGCATATCTTCATAAGAGAAAATGTTTTACAACTAACCATAATGAAACAACGTATAATTCAATTCCTTACTTGCTTAATCAAGTCAAAATAATTAGTTATTGAAAAATGACTCAATCCTACAAATGGCAGGTGGTGAAAAAAATCCAAAAAGAGAGAAAAAAATACCCATTTGATCTTTGTCTTATCAATCCACTTGTCACCGATGCCTCTGCCTATGACAATATTGGTAGGAATGATCTCTGCAAAGTCCATGTAGAGGCAAAGTCTTGGCTTCATAATAAAGCATCATCTTTCACAGTGCCACCTTGGTGAATTGGAGAGATTCAGTACATATCCAACATGTCAAAATTGAGGATCCATGAAATACTGTGGGCCATCAACAGCAGCTTTATTGAATCCCATCACAACGTGTAAAGACTTGGCCCAGCACATCCCCCACTTAACTATTACCATCAATCATGGTGACTAGCTACATTAGAGATCATGCCTGGAGAAGTATGATTAAGATAGACCTACCTATAAAGGAGTTGCTAACTCCATGAAGTTGAAACATAGAACTACATGCCAAACTATAGAACTGACATGCTATATGCAGAACTAAGCTATTACAAAATCCAAGGATCAGAAGAAAGCTATGTATTCCTGGGGCATCAGGTGGTAAATGATAGTGATCTGTTAACCAATCTGAGGAACAGGCTTTACAAATTTCCCAAACTTATTGAATGTAAAACCCAGCATGTGAGTACAGAAGATAAGGCTGAAGCATTTCCAAACATCATCTGCCCAAAGTTCTGAATGAACGATCCACCTTTATCTCCTCCTTTGATCCCCTAGCATAGAGATGCCAATCTGGATTTCAAAACAGAAAAACTAATTGATCAACTTTGTATCAGAGTGAGAATGCAATGGCTATGCAATAAATGTAATTTGCTAGATTTTCAAACAGCCTTGGAAAAGGAATGTAGAGTCAGATGACGTGGCAATGTGGATGACTTTAAGACAGAAAGCATAAAGTAGGAATAACCAGGTAACAGTCACCGGGGCTATTTAACCTAATTCGAGTTTTGTTCTAAAAGCAGTACAGCAGGTGTAAAGGGTTAGTTATTCAGAGCAGCAGAAGGTGGAAAGTGGGTCTCTATAAGGATCAGTGCTGTTCATAATTTATATTAATAATTTGGAGTTTGGAATCAAAAGCAGCATATCTAATTTTAGCAAGACACCAAATTGGGTAGAATTGAGTTCCGGAGCCACAATATCATGCTGCAACTATACAAATCGCTGGTGTGGCCACATTTGGAATATTGTGTACAGTTCTGGTCCCATATTTCGGGAAGGATGTGGAAGCATTGGAAAAGGTGCAGAGGAAATTTACCACGATGTTGCCTGGTCTGGAGAGAAGGTCTTATGAGGATAAGCTGAGATACTTGAACCTGTTCTCATTGGAAAAAAGAGGCTAAGATGGGATTTGATAGAGACATACAAGCTGATCAGAGAATTAGATAGGGTAGACAGTGAAAGTCTTTTTCCTAGAATGATGACGTCAGCTTGTACGAGGGGGCATAACTACAAATTGGGGGGTGATAGATTTAAGACAGATGTCAGAGACATGTTTTACGCAGAGAGTGGTAAAGGCATGGAATGCCCTACGTGCTAAGGTAGTCAACTCAGCCACATTAGGGAGATATCAGTAATCCTTAGATAAGCACATAGATGATTTTGGGATAGTGTAGGGGGACGAGCTGAGAGTAGTTCACAGCTCGGCGCAACATCGAGGGCCAAAGGGCCTGTTCTGCGCCGTATTGTTCTATGGTCTATAATGGCAGTGAGGAGGTCTGCAACAAATTACACAAGGACATAATAAACTGGCAGGACAAGCAAATAATTGGTGAATGAAGGTCAACACAGGTAAATGTGAGTCATTCAGTTTGGTAAGATAGAGAGATCGGGCAGTGCACACTTTGGTGGGGTAAAGGAACAAAGAAACCTCAATGTACAAATGCACCAATTACTAAAAGTTGTGCCACAGGTTTGCAAGGCCACATAGAATGCTTGATCTCCAATGCATTTATCAAATATCCGGTCCCTCTGCCCCGGCACACAGTTGTAGTAGTGCATATTATCTACAAGGTTCACTGCAGCTACTTGATAACCACATTAGACAGCACCTTACAAAGCCAGCACTTCTTCATGGTGGTGGTTATCCCTGATCAAATATGATGTCACAAGTTTTTATGATCGATCTTAATTTGACTGAATGGGCCAATTCCCAAACCATAGATTTTCGAGCACATGGGACAGGATATTTCACAAGGTAATGGAATCCAGAATGCAGGACTTGCTTCCATTCCTTTCCTCCTGTGCTGTCGCTATATCTCATCATCAACATATGACTGAAAGCGCAGTGCAGTCCAAAGGACAAATTCTCGGCATTTTGAATAATTGATATCAAGCGCCTCCCAGTCATTCAGGTCAATGTTATCCACTTCAAAAAGAATCCCATACTGTTTTTGAGGCATTTTCTTTGTTCTCCCCTGGACACTGACCTTTTAATAGTTGTGAAAATAGAACTTTGTGCAGGAGATGCCTTACAGCCATCCAGAAAGATTTTCCAGTCTATTGTAATTAAATTTTGTAAGGGTTTAGATTGATTGTTTGTGGAACTGGTTTCCAGAAAAACAGCGATGGTTCAGTGGTCCTCCCATTGAATCATAATGATGCAGAGGTGATATTACTTTAACCCACTTAGGTGTAACAGGTACACAATCCAGGTTTCATTGCAGTGCACGAGGGTGGTGACAGTGGGACATTTATTGATTCCTTGATGTACTTGTTGTCAAACACTTGCTGCTGTAGTTTGTGGAATGCTGACCTGGCACAGCTGATCCAGTGTTTGATATCCTTATTAAATGTGACCTTTTGAGAGACTTAGCTGCCAAGATAGTGGAATTATAAGACCATAAGACCATAAGACATAGGAGTGGAAGTAAGGCCATTCGGCCCATATGAATTGCTTGACATATTCCGGAATCTCAGTTTCCTTGCACATTTGAGGTAGAATATTTGGCTAAATGATATGAATTGATATGAGTTTTGCTTTAGCAAAGTTCATTGCATGTTGAATTGAGTAGATTGTGAGTGGCTTGCAATTCTGTTGCAGAATAGGCAAGAAAACTGCAATCATATATAAGTTGTAAATAATATGTCTGTATGTTTATGTGATGTAAGGTCTGTGATTCGTACACATTAATAATTTTAGACTTTGAATTTTGAAGACGTGACATGCGGGGGTTTGGTCTCTATGTTTGAGAGTGTTTAATGATTAACTTATCAGTCGTTTTGGAGCCATGATATTTTTAAACCAGTATGAGAGAGAGAATTCTTAGAGTAATATTGGAACTTGTTTGCATTGTGAGAGTTTTATGATCCAGCAGAATGAACATTGAAAGGCATTAGCTTGCTTTCTATTTGGAAGGATCAGTTCTTTTTGCTTAGAGGAAAAACCCATAGATTGGGAAGTTTTTGTTGGTTCGCAGAACCGCTGGATGCAATTAGATGCAAGAATAATTTGTTCAGAACATCTAGGAAATAGATTACCTCAGTTTGATTTTGGGATGGTTAAGTGATGCATTTTCAGAGATAAAGGTAAGTATACAGGAAGTGACAGGAGCCTAAGGAGCATTGACGCACAGAGAGATCTTGGGGAAAGTCCATAGTTCCCTGTAAATGGAAACACATTATAGATAACATGGTAAAGAAGGCAGAAGGCACGCTTGCCTTTATCGATAGGGTACTGAGTATAAAAATTGGCCAGTGGTGTTGAAGCTGTGCAAAACTTTAGTTAGGCAATGTTTGGAGTATTGCGTGGAATTCAGGTTACTACATTATAGGAAGGATATTGATGAAGGAGAGGATGCAAAATGGATTTACTAGGATTTTGCTAGGAGTGAAGTGTATTAGCTAGAAGGAATGACCGGACGGAGTTGAATTGTTTTCAATAGAACGTCAGAGGCTGAGGGGCAACTTGATGGACGTATATAAAGTTATGAGATGCATGGTTAGGGTGGATAGTTGGAGTCTTTTGCCCCCAAGGTGGATATGTCAAATATTAGGGTTTAAGATGAGGGGGCTTAAGTTTAAAAGACATTTGCAAGACAGGCTTTTTTAAAAAAAAACACAGACGGTGGTTGGAGTCTGGAAAATGCTGCCAGAGGAGGTGGTAGAAGCAGGTACAATAGCAATGTTTAAGAGGCATTTTGCAAAACCAATCTTACTTCAGCAAGAAATGGATATGGACCATGTGCAGGCAGATGGCATCATGGTCAGTGTAGAATCTCTGGACACATCTGTCTTGCCTATGATACTCCTAGCATTAAAGTAGATGCCATCCAGCCTTGCCTTACTCCTTTAGAATGCAACATGTCTGAATTCTGTATGCCTTGGTTCCTTTCCTTACTAAAGTATGCCATGTCCCTATCATACTAATACTTTGCTCCCTATTGAACTAGTTTAAATTTCTCCAAACAGCATTAGAAAACCCACCCGCAAGGATGTTGGTCCCATTCTAATTTGGGTTCAGACTGTCCCAATTGTATAGATCCTACCTTCTCTAGAAATGGTCCCAGTGATCCAGAGGTCTAAAACCCTCCCTCATGCACCAGCCCTTGAGTCACACATTCATCTGTCTTATTCTCCTATTTCTGTATTTGCTAACATATGACACTGAGATTAAGCCAAAGATTACAACTTTTGAAATGATGCTGTTTAGTGTACTGTCTAGCTTCCAGAACTCTTGAGCAAGGCCACATCCCTCGTTCTATCTATTTCATTGGTACCAGTGTGCACCATAACCTCTGTCTTATCATATTTCCCCTCCAGGAAGTCACTCAGTGACATCCCAGATCCTGGCACCATGGAGGTAATAGCACCATCCTGGAGTCATGTCTATGGCTGCAGAAATGCCTGTCTGTTCCCCTAACTAGTGAATCTCCTATCACTAATTTTTCTGTTTTCTTCTTCCTCTTCTCCTGTACTGTGGGACTGCTTGTCATGACAGAGGTTTGGCTCAGTCGGCACTTTCTTGAAGAACCAGCACCCACATCAGCTTCCAAAATGGAAAACCAATTTGTGAACCAGACCTCTGGTGATTCCTGCACTACCTGCCTGATCCTCTTTGTCTGGTGGTTACACATTCCCTTCTTTCCTCTAGTCCCTTGAGCTGTGGTGTGCCCACCACTATAAACATGCTATCCATGTACCTCTCAGCCTCATGGATCTACCAGTGTCTCCAGTCACCATTTGACCTCCAAACCACAGAGTTCAAGTTTCTGCACACATGGTAATCTAGGACACTGGTCAGATCCATGACTTCCTATATATAACATATGAAAGGTCACACATTTTACTCGGCTGACCTCACCTGCCATAACTTGTCTAATTACTTGGTCTTAAAGACTCTCCCTCCAGCTTCACTTCAGTCTCCCTACCTTAATCTCTGGCTGTTATTTATCCCGGGTGCTTTTCAGTTGATCCCTTAATAATCTCCCAGCTCTCGAACCTGTTCTGCTGCAGTCCCCACTGAACTGTGAAAATCGCTAGGAAAACCAGACAGCAGATACAAACATCTCAGTCACTTACTTCCTGACTCAACTCCACTCACTGTCAGCTGCACTCCTACTGCTTGCACAGAGGTCTTTTTTTTACATACTCTCTGCCTCAGCCGTTACATACCCTAGTTTCACCTAGACATTTAGCCTCCCCTCCCGTAACCACTCTGGCTACAGCAGCCTCACCCATTAGGAGAGAATCTTGTTACTCTCCTCAGCCCTAAAAGAGACTTAACTGTCTATCCTTTAGAATTAAACCCTCTGAAACAGTTATTATTATCAAAGAACAAGCAGCTATTAGCACTGGATACTAAGGCAAGAGATTAACTCTTAAACTCATACACTTAAACTGCCACACTTCACTCACTGCTGGTTGCACAAAGTATTTTTTTTTAAATACTTTCTGCTTTAGCTATTTCAGGAAGTAGTTTAAACCAAGTTACAATAGCACCGCCCATAAGGAGAGATTTGTTTTTTGACATTCTGGCCTAACTTTCAAATTGAAATGAACTTTTACAGTTAAAGCTTCCCGCAAACCTATTGTGTCCGAGGGCCTCATTCTTATAACATTGGAAGCAAAGAATTGACTAAGCGTCTACTGCTTCTATAGATAATTGAGAACAAGCAGGAATAACTGTACTGTTGTGCCCACGTGTCAAACGTTAGGAACATAAATGGCTGTGAAATATTGCAACGATATTTTGATTCATTAGATTGATTTGTTCTTTAGCTTTGATAATTGAATAGTGCTTCAGTTGTAATAAAATCAACATAAAGTCACCATTGTCTTACCAGACGTTTTGGGCTGCTTTCTCATTGGAGAGAGATAACTGCTGGTGGTATAACCTGGGGCCAAACGCCTCAGGAGAGGGGAGAGGTTGTAAAAGGAGAATCTTGCACATTGATCTCAGCCGGAGTAGGAATTTACCTTTCAGACTTAATTTCTTATACTGATTTTAGATTACAGCTGAAAAATGCTGTGGTGAGATATTTGCATTAAATATTGCCTTCAAACCAGTTGAATAATTGCCTTATGGTCGACAATTGTTTAGCCCCACATATAATGTGCAAAGTTCATTTGATTAATTAGAATGTAAACTTTTTCAGTAGTATGGTGTTAAGCCAAGTAGACTATCAATATTATAGTTTTAGCTGTTCACCTAAGCTTAATTAGCTGATCCTAGTGCATGTGAATTAAAGGCGAATTCAACCAAGGAGTCTACCATGATAACATTTGGTGACACCTGCTGGAGAGTGCAATTATATCACTCGTCTGAGCAGTAGCATTTGTACTTTAAACAAAATTTATACTTAATGTGTATTCATGCACATGAATAATAGCAAGGGCATGGTATTTGAACATTGAGTTGATTTTCTGTGGAATCGTACTGTTCCTGAGTTAATGCCTTCCGAAGAGAGGTACATTGAAAGAAAAGAGGGAAGAAGGAGTTGTATGGATTCAATCAGATGTAAAAGAAAATGTGTGAAAAAACAATGTCTGCTCGCCCTAACTTGCTCTTACTTGACTAAGTGGGTGGTAGTTTTATATAAATTAATTAATAGTATTGTTCACTTTTGCATCTTTTAGAAATTAATTCTGAACATTTTGCAAGATTAGCAAAATGCAGCACTTGCTAACTGCATGACTGAAAATAGCTACATTTTCACACATGGACATAAATTTAAAGTTAACTTCATTTTTCATGCTACATGCACACAACAATTACAGTTTAATTTTGTAACATGTTTAATGATAAATTCTATAAGGATTCATCAACAACCTTTTGAGCTTTAACTTATAGCTTAAATGCGACATGAGTAGAACATGGAGACATGGGTAGAACAGGGACAGGATTGGCTGTTGCAGGTTCCAGGGTTTAAATGTTTTAGTAGGGTCAGAGGTGGGAGTAAAAGAGGGGGAGGTGTGGCATTGCTTGTTAAAGATAGTATTACAGTGGTGGAAAGGACGATGGATGAAGACTCGCCATCTGAGGTAGTTTGGGCTGAGGTTAGGAATAGGAAAGGTGAGGTCACCCTGTTAGGATTTTTCTACAGGCCTCCTAATAGTCCTAGAGATGTAGAAGAAAGGATTGCGAGGATGATTCAGGAGAAGAGTGAAAGTAATAGGGTGGTTGTTATGGGGGCTTTAACTTTCCAGATATTGACTGGGAAAGCTATAGCTCGAGTTCGTTAGATGGGTCGGTGTTTGTCCAATGTGTGCAGAAGGGTTTCCTGACACAATATGTAGATAGGCCAACAAGAGGTGAGGCCATACTGGATTTGGTTCTGGGTAACGAACCAGGCCAGGTGTTAGAATTAGAGGTAGGTGAGCACTTTGGGGACAGTGACCACAATTCGGTGACTTTTACTCGAGTGATGGAGAGGGATAAGTGTGCACTACAGGGCAAGAGTTATAGCTGGGGGCAGGGAAATTATGATGCGGTGAGGCACAATCTACGATTGGTGGCTTGGAAAAGTAGGCTTCAAGGCATGGGCACAATTGATATGTGGAGCTTGTTCAAGGAGCAACTATTGAGTGTCCTTGATAAGTATGTACCTGTCAGGCAGGGAGGAAAGGGTCGTGTGAGGGAGCCGTGGTTTAATAAGGAATTGGAATCCTTTGTTAAATGGAAGAGGGCGGCCTATATAAAGATGAGGCGTGAAGATTCAATTGGGGCGATTGAGAGTTATAAGGTAGCCAGGAAGGATCTGAAGAGAGAGCTAAGAGCAGCAAGGAGGGGACATGAAAAGTCCTTAGTTGGTAGGATTAGGGAAAACCCTAAGGCTTTCTATAGGTATGTCAGGAATAAAAGAATGACTAGGGTAGGAATAGGTCCAGTCAAGGATAGTAGTGGGAAGTTGCGTGTGGAGGCTGAAAAGATTGGGGAGACACTGAATGAATACTTTTCGTCAGTATTCACTCAGGAACAGGACATTGTTGCCGATGTGAATATTGAGTCACAATTAATTAGAATGGATGGCTTTGAGGTAAGTAGAGAAGAGGTGTTGGAAATTCTGGAAAGGGTGAAAATAGATAAGTCCCCTGGACCTGATGGCATTTATCCTAGGATTCTCTGGGAAGCAAGGGAGGAGATTGCAGAGCCATTGGCCTTGATTTTTATGTCCTCGTTGTCTACAGGAATAGTGCCAGTAGACTGGAGGATAGCAAATGTGGTTCCCTTGTTCAAGAAGGGGAGTAGGGATAACCCTAGTAACTATAGGCCGATGAGTCTCACTTCTGTTGTGGGCAAAGTCTTAGAGAGAATTGTAAGGGATAGGATTTATGAATATCTGGATAGGAATAATGTGATCAAGGATAGTCAGCATGGTCTTGTGAAGGGCAGGTCGTGCCTCACAAACCTTATTGAATTCTTTGAGAAGGTGACTAAGGAGGTAGGCGAGGGTAAAGCGGTAGATGTGGTGTATATGGATTTTAGTAAGGCATTTGATAAGGTTCCCCATGGTAGGCTACTGCAAAAAATATGGAGGTATGGCATTGAGGGTGAGTTGGAGGTTTGGATTAGGAATTGGCTGGCTGGAAGAAGACAGAGGGTAGTAGTTGATGGTAAAGGTTCGTCTTGGAGTGCAGTTACTAGCGGTGTTCCGCAAGGATCTGTTTTGGGACCATTGCTGTTTGTCATTTTTATAAATGACCTGGAGGAGGGGCTGGAAGGTTGGGTGAGCAAGTTTGCGGATGATATGAAAGTCGGTAGAGTTGTTGACAGTGAGGAAGGATATGTCAGGTTACAGCGGATATAGATAAGTTGCAGAGCTGGACAGAAAGGTGGCAAATGGAGTTCAATGTAGCTAAGTGTGAGGTGATTCACTTTGGTAAGAGTAACAAAAAGACAGGGTACTGGGCTAATGGTCGGATACTTGGTAGTGTGGATGAGCAGAGGGATCTTGGTGTCCATGTACACAGATCTCTGAAGTTGCCACCCAGGTAAATAGTGCGGTGAAGAAGGCATATGGCGTACTGGCTTTTATTGGTAGAGGAATTGAGTTCCGGAGCCCTGAGGTCATGTTGCCACATCTGGAGTATTGTGTGCAGTTTTGGTCGCCATACTATAGAAAGGATGTGGAGGCACTGGAATGGGTGCAGAGAAGGTTTACCAGGATGTTGCCTGGTATGGTAGGAAGATCGTATGAGGAAAGGCTGAGGCACTTGGGGCTGTTTTCATTGGAGAAAAGAAGGTTTAGGGGTGACTTGATAGAGGTGTTCAAGATGATTAGGGGTTTAGATAGGGTTGACCATGAGAACCTTTTTCTACGTATGGAGTCAGCTATTACAAGGGGGCATAGCTTTAAATTAAGGGGTGGTAGGTATAGGACAGATGTTAGGGGTAGATTCTTTACTCAGTGAGTCGTGAGTTCATGGAATGCCCTGCCAGTAGCAGTGGTGGACTCTTCCTCTTTATGGGCATTTAAACGGGTTGGATAGGCATATGGAGGATAGTGGGCTAGTGTAGGTTAGGTGGGCTTGGATCGGCGCAACATCAAGGGCCAAAGGGCCTGTACTGCGCTGTATTTTTCTATGTTCTATTGTCTATAAACCAGAGTCAGGATCTAGCAGCGTTTATGTCAGTCAGTTTCACAGGTTGCTATGGAGGGACTTACGCTCACAATCTCTGGGTCACTAGTTTAGCACCATAATCACTACCATACCCACTTAATCATTGTGCAATTTATGCTTATTGCAAATATTTTGATTGCAAAACCAATCTTACTTCAGTCAGTGAATGATCAAGTGCAGTGTTGGGACGTCAGGTCTTAGTATAATGAGCCAGTCATATTAGTAGCAGGTTCTACAAGATTTTTTTTGCTGTAAATTACAGTCATAAATCATAAACAGGTAATGATTGGAGTTTCACATAGTATGGTCACATTAATTAAATCTCGAGCCAAATAAATTTTCAATGATGCTTTTACATGAGCCAAGTCTCATTAACTCTCCACACCAATTAAACACACTAATGCACATGTAACTCTAATACTGCCAATTGTATGTAACCGTGCTGACATTGTTTTAATTCAGGGTCTTGCAAATTCCATATAAAATATGACAGCTTCAGCAATATTTATATCCGTTTAAAATTCTTATTTCTTTTAAAATTATTGAGATTGTTGAGAACAATGTTGTACACTTAGTCTCAGAAAGAAACTGAGTTGCTTTAATTTATTTCAATCTATGGTTTGCCTAGCAGTTCTGGAATTTAGTCCATTCCATAGTTTCAGTTGAATTAAGATCTGGGTATCTGAAATGCGGAAGAACTTGAAGATGCCATCGTTCTGCAACAAAGCATATGAATCTAGCTCCAGAAAGATTTTTTTGCAAGTTATAAAAAAAGTTATTGTGCATTTGCAGATTTGTATTTGCAGATACATTCTATTTTGTTCAAAAAATACACAATCTGTAGTCAGTTAGTCCATGTGACATTTTATAAATTCCTACTTTGGAAATAAAACCCATCTGACTCAAGTTTGGAATACAGACAGATTCTAACCTCACACCTTTAAAGCATTGTCTGAGCTGAGATGTCACCTTTTTGTTTATAAAATCTTAAGTTATCTTGGGAATGTGACTTGGATGAAGTTCTTGGATTTACATATTAATGAATCAAAATCTGCAATCCATTCTAAGTGATTAAAGACTTAACAGCAATCTAGGTTTGTTCAATACATCGCATCAGCAGTACAACACTTTGACCTTTTACTATAAATTCTGTGTCCTATGATCCTACCTGACAAAGGAGCAGTGTTCTGAAAGTTTCTAATTCCAAATAAACCTGTTGGACTATAACCTGGTGTCGTGTAATTTTTAACAGATATAAAGTTAAAATACCTGTAGTTTCCTGCTTCCTGTCATCCTACCTTTTTTTGAATAAAGGTGTTTAATTCAATGTCTTACAACTTAATGCAACCATCCTGAATCAAAGTAGTTTTAGAAGATTAAAAACAATGAATCAACTATCCCAATAGCCACTTCTTTTAAGACACTAGGGTTGCATCTGTTAGACTTGGCAGTTGACACTCTACAGCTACAATAGTTTACTCAGTACCACTTCTCTGGTGATTACAATTTTCCTGAATTCTTCCCTCCCTGCCTTTTCCTAATTTATTGCTGTATCTCGAATGTTAAAGGTTTCCTCTACAGTGAAGACTGATGCAAAGTATCTGTTCAATTCATTTACCATTTCCTTATTTTCCATTAATTTTCCAGTCTGGATTTCTGTAAATTAAATATGAGAAGTCCTGATATCCTTACAGCTGGGTGAAAATTTCTGGATTCAAGTCACACACATGGATTTGCTGACTGATGAAGGTGTGATTGTAATGTAACCAAATATGCTGAGAATCAGGCTGTAAAATCCTTTCAATATGCTTCTGATGCCAGCAGCTGAGGATGTTTGGGTTTCGGATACTACACTGAGGAGTTCCTGCAGATAGACAAATGTAGAAGCATAGAAATAGGAACAGGCCATTCAGCTGTTTGAACCTTCTCTGTCATTCAATATGACCATAGCTAATCATCCAACTCAGCATCTTGTTACAGCTTTTGCCTCCTTGTCTCTGGTCCCTTTAGCCCAAAAGGTTACATGTAACTCCTTGAAAACATTCAATGTTTAGGTTTCTGCAACTTTCTGTAAATTACACAGGTTCACCACTCTCAGGATAAAAGAATTTTCCCCTTGTCTCAGTCCTATTTGGCCTGTCCCTACCCTTAGACTTAGTCCCCTAGTTCTCAACTTCCGAGTCAATGGGAACATCCTTCCTGTGTTTCCTCTGTCCAGTCCTATTCGAATTTTCTAAGTTTCTATGAGGTCTCCCCTCATTCTTCTAAACTCCAGTGATTATAATCCTAATTGTTTCAGTCTCTCTTCATATATCAGTTCAGCTATTCTCGGAATCAGTCTGGTAAACCTGTGTTATATTCCCTCCTTAGTCAGAAAATCTTTCTTTAGACGAGGAGACAAAAACTGCACATAATATTCAGGCATGGTCTCAGCAAGGCCCTCATAGATCACCTTCCTACCCAGCTTAGTGTCAGCTGCAAACTGGAGGTATTGCACTAAGTTCCTTCATCTAAATCATTAACACGTATTGTGAATAGCTGGGATTGTTGAAAGTAAGTGTGCAGGTGCAACAGGCGGTGTAAAAGGCAAATGATATGTTAGCCTTCACAGTGAGAAAATTGGAATACATGAACAGAGATGTCTCCTTGTACAGGGCCTAGATGAGACCACACCTGAAGTATTGTGTGCAGTTTTGATTTCCTTACCTGAAGAATGATGTTCAGGCCATTAAGAGAGAGCAAAAATGGTTAGCAAACCGATTCCTGGGATGGCAGGACTGATATATGAAGAGAGACTGGACCAGTTAAGACTAGGTCGTTCATGTTTAGAAGAATGAGGGAGATCTCCTAGAAATCTTTGTAATTCTAACAGGACCAGACAGCATAAATATAGCAAGGTTGTTCCCAATGACCATAGAACCCAGAACCAGGGATTACAGTTTAAGGAGATAGTGTAGGGGATTTAGGAATGAGAAGAGGAGAAATTTCTTCACCCAGAAACTAGTGAACCTGTGTAATTCTCTGCCACAAAATGTGGTTCTTGAATGTTTGCAAGAAAGAGGTAAATATAGTTCTTAGGGGTAAAGGGATCAAGGTCTATGGGGAGAAACCAGAACTTGGTACTGAGTTGGATGCTCAGCCATTGTCATATTGAATGGTAGAGCAGGATCAAAGGGCTGAATGGCCTTTTCCTTCTGTTTTGTATGTATCATGTGGTCAAGTAGCCAATCAATGCAATAAGCCAAAATATCTTTGCCAAGTCAAGCAGCATCAAAAGCATTTCAAAATATTGGTGGTAACTAATTCTAAGTTTGCTGCTTCTGGTGATTTTCACTGTATGGGATAAGGCATCTACACACATACTGCACACAAACACACACCATGAAATGGTTCACAACCTCTTAGAGAAACATGGAGAAAACCCAGTACCAAATAGAGTACCAGGAAAAAAAAAGCTGCCTGCTCCTGAAGTTCTTTGTCAGATAAGCTTTGAAATATGAAATAAAAGTTTGTCTCCATAGCCATCTCCTATTTTATATAAAAGCAAATTACTGCGGATGTCGGAATCTGAAACCAAAAGAGAAAATGCTGGAAAATCTAAGCAGGTCTGGCAGCATCTGTAAGGAGAGAAAAGAGCTGACGTTTCGGGTCTAACTGATCCTTTGTCAAAGCTTTGACAAAGGGTCAGTTAGACTCGAAACGTCAGCTCTTTTCTCTCCTATTTTATATGTTGGATGTGTTGTTTACAAATTATAGGGCTCTGTCCTGCAAAGAACAATGATGACTGTGATGTTGATTAGCATTGTGCAAGTGTTAAATGCATTTGAGTATTTTTTTTCCATGAGAAACAGTGTTACTGTGCATTCAAACCTGAATTAAATCGCTCGTGTAATAATGTAAATCAATTTAACTGCTCAAGTCTCTCTTGAAAACCGTTCATTCTCTCTTGGGATTGTTCTGATTGACAGGACAACAAGTATTACTTGTGGACAAAAAGTCATTTTTCTTTACATTTTCAATAGACTCCATTTCTGGGATTTTTTGACAACTGTGTTTCTTATGAATCATTGAGCTGATTTCTTAACAGGGATTGTGTTCACGTTTTGATTCACAGTTTTAAGAGAATTTTAAAGGATGGTCTGTTTTGATGTGGTAATTTACATGTGCTTGTTTTTAAGCATAGTTTAAATCAATCCCATTCACCTCACCTCCCTAAACAAAAATGTTTTTGAAGGAGGCAAGTCTGCCAAATCAGGCTGTTTCCCATCTCTTCCACAAAAATGCAGCCCTCTGGGCAGTTGTGGAAAACCACTTGATTGGGAATGGTCCATAAAAATGTACCTCAAGAATGAGTCAATATTTTTAGGATTAATGGTGAGAACCTTTCCACCCACCTCTATATGTCTCTCATTCTCTCTCTTTAGCAAAACCTTTGAACAAAGCTTGAAAAAGCACTGAAACATTTCATCCTTAAGTACTTCATCTCTGAAAACTTGTACATTTGATTTATCTTACAATCCTGAATTTTCCCAAGCATACCTCGAAAGTACCCTCAATTCTAGTTTTCTACAATACTTTATAAAATATTAGAAGGTGTTTTTGGAACAGCTTAATTACACTTTATTATGTTACAAGCTTATAACTTTTCCATTACTCGAGAACCCAAGTCAACTTAGTGCAAAATTTCATCATGTGTATGAAAAATAAGTGCCTCTAGAGTTTATCCAAAATCTTAATCTCTAGCAAATGTTTACAGGTTAATTGACTGCAAATGCAAACAACCTTAACTGTGACATTTGCAGGCTTTTAGGTTTGTGATAACTTATATTGCCCTCAATATTGTTCGCAATGGCTGAAACAAAGGTTGGGACTTTTTAAAAAGCTTATCTACATTTACTTGTATCACCTTCTGTCACGCAGTTGGTATCTAATGCTTAACTTAGAGTTTTGTGATGGTAATGTACAGGATGTACTGAACAAAAAAGACAAATGATCATACAAGGGAAGCCATTTGGAAAAATCAGTTCAAACTCTACTTCTGCTGTACATACTTACTGTGGTGTTGATTATGTACTGCAGGTATGAGAAGAATGATTAAATAGAAAACAGGTACTAACATGAGTTTGATATTGAAGCACTCAGAATTGCACTTTTCTTAAAATGTTTAACATGCAACGTATCTCTTTTGTTTGGTAAGAAACCTACTTAAAAATCTAGCACTGGGATAAACAATAAAAATGTGCATTTACTTAAAGACTGATAATCAACAGCTGATTCATAGATGAGTTCTTATAAAATAGTGATGTGGGTGATACCCAACATTCTCTGTAAGATTTTCTTTCTCTGTGTGGCATCCAAGATCCGTGCGCTGCAGTAACTTCAACAAGCGAAAGCCAATGTGTCAGTATGCCAGTCAGTATGGACAGAAGCTTCCAACACCTGTGCGATCATGCAGTTTAGAAGAGCTGTTAGTGCCATATACACCACATGGACTGGAGGAGTTCAAGAAGGTACTTCACTACAACCTTCTCAAGTGCAGTTGGAGATGAATAATAAGCGCTGGTCTTGCCACTGACACCTGAAACCCCATGAAAGTACAAAGAGAGCCCTACTTGAGGTATCAGTATTTTTTGTCGATACCAGATCCTCACCAGCATTCAGCACACCCAGGAAGAAACAGCTGCCTCTCAGAGATTCGTATACGTTCAATGGGGCAAAGGAAGTTATTTGATTTTGCTGAAATTGATCCAGTGTGAAACAAGACAGAAATATTTTAATGTATTATCAAGATTCTATGATGAAACTAATTATTTAGGGATAAATCCAGATCACTTTCATTTCAAACTGATGGTGGAGCACCAGGGAAGAATCTACTTTGCCCTGTCATCATCAATTGTGACAATGCTATTGTTTTAAGAGGTGTATGTGTTTTTTTTAATGAAGAAAAGTTGAGACAGAGGTACTGAGCAGTCTGCTTCAAAGCCAATAAAGTAAGCAGCTTAGAGTTTTTTAAAAATGTTTGAAAAATAAAAGTAACTTGATTGGGTGGGATGAAACTACCACAAAGCCAGGACTCTTTTTAGCTCTAGCTTTAGTTTCAATTGCTGGGGTCTTGAAGCTGAATGTGGAGGTTCTTATTCCTCTCTCTGTTAGAGCTAAAAGCTGAAATTCTCTTCCTGCTGCTGGAATTGTATGTGAGACAATGTATTTTACTGAATTTGCCTTTGCCAGTGGTGTGTTTATGGAATGTTACTATATTAGAACAATTAATTAGGAATAGTTAATATATATTATTTTGTTAAGCATTTCAATAGTTATAATTAATCCAATTGCTTTTTTTAAATTTTGTTTTGTCACTGTTTTAATGATAGTGCATGAATATAATGTGTTTTGTTTCAAGCCTGGTTGTTTGACCAATTGAATTGTATCCAGAACACAACATCATACATTACCTTTGAAATAGCAAAAAGTTAATGTCTAGACTATCTTCTTAATATATTTTGAGGGTGGAGGTTGGAGGGGAGGGAGGTTAGATCTGATCCATGACATAATCCATCATCACTCATGCATCTGTTCATTATTGGTAGGGGAGACTACCACACAGACTTTCATCACATCTTCACACAAAAGCTATCTTCATTGTGTTGTGCAGTACTACCTTTGTGCTTGATAGGATGGATTCAGAAGAGGTTAAGCCAGGAACTGGATGCTCACAAAGCACTGTAAATTATGAAAATCAGGATAGTTTCATTGCACAACAGTCTGTAACTTCATATCCCAGCGTCTTTCTCAGTCTACCAGCATTATCAATCAGGTCAAAAATTGGGTAGTTTGCAGCAATCGACTCAGCTCCTGACTCCACAAAGCCTTTCTACTATTTGCAAGGAAGAAGTCAGGAGTGTGATTGAGCATTCTCCGCTCGATTGGATGATTGCCACTTCAATAACACTCAAGAAGCTTGATTGTCACGAAGCACAGCACCAGAAACATTCAGTCCCCTCCAACAGTGGTACACCCATAGCTGTAATATGCACTCTCTACAAGACATAATGTGGCAACTTGCCAAGCCTTTTTCAATAGTACCTCCTACACCTGCAATCTATCCTGTTTAGAAGGACAAAGATAGCAAACCTAAGGAGCTCAACCACTTACAAGTTCCCCTCTATGTCATGCAAAATGTTGGTTTTGAACTGACTTTCATAATTTCTTCATCATTATTGGAAGTCCTGGAACAGTACTGTGGGCACAGAGATACTCTGTTGTATCTTCTTCCATTGGACTGTAATGGCACAAGAAGACAGATCACCACCGACTACTCAAGGGTAATGAGTGATAATTAATGATTGATGAATCAGAGTGACTTAAGGATTGGAAATAAACACAGAGAGATCTCTATCTTCATTGTTGCCACTGAAGCGATTTCATTTACTTGGAATTGTTACTGGGATTGTTCTTGCTGAAGAGAAGGACTGCATTCCATTGGTGCACATAAAATACACATAAAATAAGGAACATTTTGGGTGAAAGGGAGTGTAAGCAAATATGAATCATTTTGGTCTCTACAATGAATAGTTTTCATTACCTAAGGAGTGGGTCAAGAGCCAACATAACTGTTAAATACCTTTCCAATAATTCTGTCCAGTGTACAGGTATATTGTGGCAGTTAATGTTGCAGTAGTAACTCAGTTTTCTGCAACAAATATCAACCAAACTGTGAAAGAAAATGCATAGAAGGAAATTAAAAGTAGCAATGATGCCTTTTTCATGGTTATCAAAGAACAAAGGACAGATAGGAAAGCAGCAGAATTGTTGCACTTAAGGATTGCTTTGAGAAAGGAAAATTTGGTCTGCACATATATTCAGGTATACACATCCCTTTACTTCATAGAAATTATGCCACATTATAAATGGTGTTATGAACAGAATATTATATGAACACTTTTTTCCCAATAAATTCTTCCCGAATACTGTCAATACACAAAGAAGATACCATCTAACTCACTGACCCCTGTGGATTAAGTACATTTACTAAAATTATAGCTAACAACATCATATCAGCATCCCTACATGTAAAAAGGAGCTTCAATCTGTAAAATATAACCCCCATGAATTGTAGAGGCTATGCTTTGAATGTTGAAACATGCTGGAGGTATTTAGATACATATCTGATAGTGCGTATCTATAAACCTTCACTCTCTCCCCTCGGCCCCATCCAAACTACATGATTTTTATTGTTTCTGTAAATGCAAAGGAGTTATTGTTTATAATATAGTTAAGAAAGCATAATTCCATGCAATTTGAAATACAGAACCTGCAAGTGTTAGATTTTGAGTGGCAGCCATAGCTCAGTTGGTAACACCTTTGCCTCTGATTTCAAAGGTACAAGTCCGATTTGAGTACAAAAATCTTGGTTGACAATAAGGTGCAGTACTGAGGAAGCATTGTATTGTTATAGGTACAGTCTTATGAGTGAGGTATTAGATCAAAACTCCAACAACCTTCCTAGATGGATGTAAAAGATTCCGTGTCACCATTTTGAAGAAGAGGAGGGAATTATCCCTGGTATCCTGATCAATATTTGGCCCACAAATCAAATCACACAAGTAGGTCATTCTTACATTTTGGGACCTTTCTCTGTACAAGTGAGGTATTCAAGAGGGCAGTGGATGATTAGTTTGATAGAAATGGTTTGCATGGATATGAGAAAAAGGCAAGAGATTGGCACTAGTTAATAGAAACTGTGCAGACATGAATGGCTATGGGGTCCCCTTTTGTGCCATAACAATTCTATGATACAAAGTGGCTGCACTGTTTCTCACAGTGAAAAGTGATTACACTCTATTTGCTGTAGAGTGTTTTGGGATGTATGGTCGTTGTGAAACACGCGATACAGATGCAAGTCTTTCTTTATATATGATACCCTGAAAGTTCAACAACCTAAAGAAAAACCAAAAGAACTGTGGATGCTATAAATCAGAAACAAAAACAGAAATTGCGAGAAAAGTTTAGCAGATCTGGCAGCATCTGTGAAGAGAAATCAGAATTAATGTTTCAGGTGTAGTGACCCTGAGGACTCGAAACGTTAACTTTGATTTCTCTTCATAGATGTTGCCAGACCTGTTCAGTTTTTCCAGCAACCTAAGTTGAGTACAACAACCTAACTGTCTACATTGCACATTCATTTCAGCACTGGAATTCACTCACTTGAAAATCCCATAAGTTCAAATGGAATAGGTAAAAGAGCAGCCGAAATCCTACCACAAAAATGAAAAGCTACATGCCCTGCCTACTCTAAGTAAAGCATTGGATGTTTGTTTTACAGCCTCACAAAATTTCTGCTTAAGGTCATTGTGATTTCATTTCCTGACACTATTCACAAGAGTGCTGATTCAAGGTCATAAACCTTGCAACAAGAACTAATAAGTGGTAAACATTGTAATGAATAGACATATTATTATTTATCTTCTCTTACCCAACCATATTATGTTTGCAATAAATGGTGCACAGACAATGAAGCAATTTAAATGATATTAACTTTGTCAATAATTTACTAAACTGTTGTTAAAAATCTTAGAGGATGTAAGGTGCAAATTCGTGAAGTGTTCCATATTTTTGCTTAGTTTGGGATATTGTTCAGCATGGACAGTTTGGACCAAAAAGTCTGTTTCTGTGCTTTATGACTCTATCTGCAAGTACTCAAATATTTTACAAATACTAGTGAATCCTGCTCCTTAAGCTTGTCAATTTGTGCTCGTGGGTTGAGATGATCCCGGTGTTTGTTCTACCTTTACACCCTGTTTAAAAACAAAGAAAATGGTCTGTTTGCTCATAGTTTCTCAAGGTTCAGTTTCATTTACAATGCCTCAAATAATGATATAACACATGCAGACTACAGTGTTATCTGGGAAACACCCTGACTTGGCCTGAAAAATGACGGATAATATTTACAAACTATAATTTCCAGTCTCTAACCGTTAACATTGGCAACTGATACCTCACCTGAGCCAGATCATGTTAGCACAGTGGCGAGAAACGCAAAGCGTATTGACCTGGTTCTCCTATTAGCTTCTGAGACTTGGATAACCTACTCCTAGCACCTCAAAGTAGGGGAGAAATGATATAAAAAAAATACTGCAAATGGTGGGATTATGAAATTAAAGCAGAAAGTGCTGGAGAAACATATGCCTGGCAGCATCTGTGGAGAGAGAAATAGAATTAACCTTTCAATTCCTATTTGACTGTAGAGAAGTACCACCAATGGTGTCATAGAAACATCCTCTGAATCCAGTGGCAAGAAAGACTATCCAAGTTTAGTGCTTTTCCCAAGCCACGTCTCCCAGCACTTTTCTTATGCAAATTATTCAAAGTCAGCTCAGCTTGATGGGCCATATAATCCATATCCCTGCCACCAGATTCCTAAAATAACTGCTCACTGCTCCACTCAGAGCTCAGTCAAAGGAGGAGGACAAATGACAGCAGAAGAAGTGTTTTAGGATATCCTCAAGATCCCTGAAATGGTCAAACATACCTGCTGACCTTGACTCATGACCAGCCAAATTGGACAAGTTTCATTCAAGAATAGACTGGACATATTGTTGAGAATGCATAGAAGCAGAGCCAAGGAGATCCTGCATTTAGGAGAGACTGCAGATTGTATGTTGTGCTTTTCCAGCACCACACTTTTTAGCTCTGATCTCCAGCATCTGCAGACCTCACTTTCTCCAGTTTGCACATTGCATTTGGCAGCCATTTCAGAACAATTAAATTGGGGTGGAAACAAATCATCCTCAATTCCAAGGCACTACCAAAGAAGAAGAGAAGAATCTAAATGATGTGCTTCAGCAAATCTGAAGAACATATCTACGGGAACACCATTATCTCAGATATCCCCCTTTCAATTCCCATTCTGAACTAGGAATCTTTCACAGGTTCTTTAATACTTACAAGGGGCACATTACTTAATGGTGATGTCACTTGTCAAGTAATCTAGAACTCTAACCTAGTAACATAGGTTCAAACCCTGCTGTGGCAGGTGATGAGGTTGAATTCAAAACAAAAATCTGGAATTACCAGCTTACCTAATGATGATCAGATAATCAATATTGATTGCCATAAAGACCCATCCTGTTTACTAATGTCTTTTAGGGAAGGAAATCTCCCACCCGTACTAGGTTTGGTTTATATGTGACTGGAGACCAAAGACATGTGGTTGACTCTTTATAGGACTTAGCAATAAATGCTGGTCTAGCTGGATTTCTAAGTTTAATTTGATCTGCAAACTTTGGAATTACATCCCTTATATCCAAGTCCAGGTCACTCAAAGTGAAGTAATTCTAAGCTATCCACTGGAGAACACCATTGCACACTTAGACCATAAGACCATAAGACATAGGAGTGGAAGTAAGGCCATTCGGCCCATCGAGTCCACTCCGCCATTCAATCATGGCTGATGCGCATTTCAGCTCCACTTACCAGCGTTCTCCCCGTAGCCCTTAATTCCTCTAGACAACAAGAATCTATCAATCTCGGCCTTGAAGACATTTAGCGTCCCGGCTTCCACTGCATTCCGTGGCAATGAATTCCACAGGCCCACCACTCTCTGGCTGAAGAAATGTCTCCGCATTTCTGTTCTGAAATGACCCCCTCTAATTCTAAGGCTGTGTCCACGGGTCCTAGTCTCCTCGTCTAACTGAAACAATTTCCTAGCATCCACCTTTTCCAAGCCATGTATTATTTTGTACGTCTCTATTAAGTCTCCCCTTAATCTTCTAAACTCCAACGAATACAATCCCAGTATCCTCAGCCGTTCCTCATATGTTAGACCTGTCATTCCAGGGATCATCCGTGTGAATCTCCGCTGGACACGTTCCAGTGCCAGTATGTCCTTCCTGAGGTGTGGGGACCAAAACTGGACACAGTACTCCAAATGGGGCCTAACCAGAGCTTTATAAAGTCTTAGTAGTACATCTCTGCTTTTATATTCCAACCCTCTTGAGATAAGAGACAACATTGCATTCGCTTTCTTAATCACGGACTCAACCTGCATGTTTACCTTTAGAGAATCCTCGACCAGCACTCCCAGATCCCTTTGTGCTTTGGCTTTATTAATTTTCTCACCATTTAGAAAGTAGTCTATGCTTTTATTCTTTTTGCCAAAGTGCAAGACCTCGCACTTGCTCACGTTAAATTCCATCAGCCATTTCCTGGACCACTCTCCCAACCTGTCTAGATCCTTCTGTAGCCTCCCCACTTCCTCAGTACTACCTGCCTGTCCATCTAACTTCGTATCATCGGCAAACTTCGCTAGAATGCCCCCGGTTCCCTCATCCAAATCATTAATATATAATGCGAACAGCTGTGGCCCCAGCACCGAACCCTGCGGGACACCGCTCGTCACCGGCTGCCATTCTGAAAAAGAACCTTTTATCCCAACTCTCTGCCTTCTGTTAGACAGCCAATCCTCAATCCATCCCAGCAGCTCACCTCGAACACCATGGGCCCTCACCTTGCTCAGCAGCCTCCCGTGTGGCACCTTATCAAAGGCCTTTTGAAAGTCTAGATAGACCACATCCACTGGGTTTCCCTGGTCTAACCTACTTGTTACCTCTTCAAAAAATTCCAACAGGTTTGTCAGGCATGACCTCCCTTTACTAAATCCATGTTGACTTGTTCTAATCAGATTCTGCTCTTCCAAGAATTTAGAAACCTCATCCTTAATGATGGATTCTAGAATTTTACCAACAACCGAGGTTAAGCTGATTGGCCTATAATTTTCCATCTTTTGCCTTGATCCTTTCTTGAACAAGGGGGTTACAACAGCCATCTTCCAATCATCCGGGACCTTTCCTGACTCCAGTGACTCTTGAAAGATCTCAACCAATGCCTCTGCTATTTCCTCAGCCACCTCTCTCAGAACTCTAGGGTGTATCCCATCGGGGCCAGGAGATTTATCAATTTTAAGACTTTTTAACTTTTCTAGCACTATCTCTTTCGTAATGGCAACCATACTCAACTCAGCCCCATGACACCCTTTAATTTTTGGGATATTACTCATGTCTTCCACTGTGAATACTGACGCAAAGTACTTGTTAAGTTCTCCTGCTATTTCCTTATCTCCCATCACTAGGCTTCCTGGATCAGTTTGAAGTGGCCCAATGTCTACTTTTGCCTGTCGTTTGTTTCTTATGTACTGAAAGAAACTTTTACTATTATTTCTAATATTACTGGCTAGCCTACCTTCATATTTGATCCTCTCCTTTCTTATTACACTCTTTGTTATCCTCTGTTTGCTTTTGTATCCTTCCCAATCTTCTGATTTCCCACTGTTCTTAGCCACTTTATAGGATCTCTCTTTTTCTTTAATACATTTCCTGACTTCCTTTGTCAGCCAAGGTTGTCTAATCCCTCCCCGGTTAATCTTTCTTTTCTTGGGAATGAACCTCTGTACGGTGTCCTCAATTATACCTACAAACTCCTGCCATTTTTGCTCTACTGTCTTCCCGGTTAGCCTCTGCTTCCAGTCTATTTTAGTCAGTTCCTCTCTCATGCCCTCATAATTACCTTTATTCAACTGTTACACCATTACATCCGATTTTGCCTTCTCCCTTTCAAACTCCAGACTGAACTCTATCATATTATGGTCGCTACTTCCTAAGGGTTCCCTTAC
The DNA here is from genome assembly GCF_037043375.1 of Chiloscyllium plagiosum. Taxonomy (NCBI): domain Eukaryota; kingdom Metazoa; phylum Chordata; class Chondrichthyes; order Orectolobiformes; family Hemiscylliidae; genus Chiloscyllium; species Chiloscyllium plagiosum. The sequence continues at coordinate 135,437,268 of NW_028270141.1, forward strand.
TTTAAGATCTTTTATAGAGTCTGGTTCATTGCAAAGCACTAGGTCCAGAATAGCCTGCTCTCTTGTGGGCTCCATGACAAGCTGTTCCAAAAAGCCATCCTGTAAGCATTCCATGAATTCCCTTTCTTTAGATCCACTAACAACATTATTTACCCAGTCCACCTGCATATTAAAGTCTCCCATGATCAATGTAACCTTGCCTTTCTGACATGCCTTCTCTATTTCCCGGTACATGTTGCATCCCTGGTCCTGACCACTGTTAGGAGGTCTATACACAACTCCAATTATGTTTTTTTTGCCTTTGTGGTTCCTCAATTCCACCCACACAGACTCCACATCATCCGACGCTATATCATTCAATACCATAGATTTAATTTTGTTCTTAACTAACAAGGCAACCCCACCCACTCTGCCCACCTCTCTGTCTTTTCGATAAGTTGAAAAACCATGGAGGTTTAACTGCCAGTCCTGACCCCCCTGTAACCAAGTCTCTGTGATGCCTACTACATCATAATCATTCACTATTATCTGTGCCATTAGTTCATCGGCTTTGTTATGAATGCTACGAGCATTCAGGTAAAGTGCCTTAATGCTAACTTCCTTATCATTAGAGATGTTGGAAGTCATATGTCCTAAGTTATCCTTGCTTTTTACTGCATTCTCAGTCTGCCTCAATTTTAAATCCACCTGGAAACATGCTATCCTGCTGCTTATCTTGCCATTTACCTCCATACTCCCTGTCGCTTTCACTTTCCCTTCCCCCCAACTCAGAAGTTTACTTCCAGTCTGAAGGAGATACACATTTGTCAGGTTCTGGGATGGAGGGGGAGAGATGCATAGATAAGGGTGGGTTGCCTGGGATCTAATGATGTTAATTGGTCTGAGGTTCTGTAGTGTGGTGGGAGTTGAGGTTTTGGGGTGTAAAGTCTATGGATTAGATGGGAATTTTGCATCAAGGGGAGTTAGGGAGAAAGGGATGTTTTGGGTCCCAGGGTTTGATGAGGGGATGTGGTATGTAGACATTCTGGGATTCTGCAGATTCTCAACACACAACTTCTGAACTACAGAAATGACCGTCTCACTATCAGAAAATCTGGGGCATCTTTTCTTAGGAAAGGAGACGAAAACTGTGCATAATACTCCAGGTATGGTCTCACCAAGGCTAGGAATTATGGTGACTAACTTACCTCCATTCACCATCTACAAAAAGCAATTCATACTCACCACTATAATCTCCATCTGTGTCATCTACAAGATATGTTGCAGAAATTCACCAAGCCTCCTTAGATAGCACCTTCCAAATCCATTATCATCTACATCCAAAAGGACAAGGGTAGCAAATACAGGGGAACACTGCCACTTGACTGTTTCTCTCTAAACTAGTCACCATCCAGACTTGGAAATATATCACCATTCATGCACTATCACTGAACCAAAATCCTGAAATTCATTCTACAATGACATTATGAGCGTACTGGAATGAAATGTACTTCACAGTTCAAAAAGGCTCCTTAGTACCACCTACTCAAAGGCAGCTATGGATTGGCAGTAAATACTGGCCTAGCTGATGATGACGCCTACATCCTATGACTTTTTAAAATTCCTAGATTGGTGGAAATCAAGCCACACTCAAGAAGCTCAAAATCACCCAGGGAAAAGCAGTCCTGTTGATTGGCACCCGATCCAGCAATACTCACCCCTTCACCAGTGAAGTACAGTGACTGCAGCATATACCATCTACAAGTTGCACTGCAGTAACTCATCAAGATGCCTTCAAAAGTACAGTCCAAACCTGCGACCTATGAGCACTACCACACACAAATTCCCTTCCAAGTCACACAACGTCCTGACATGGATCTATATGTCTTTTGTGAATTCATTTGTGAATCATAGTGGACCATTAAAAAACTCACTGATAGAGACTGCTTCACAAATAAACCCATCTTCAAATAATGGGATAGCCCAACTGTGTGAAATGTAAGGCTGAAACATTTGGAAGAATCTTCAACCACAAGTGCTAACTGAATGATCGTTCTTGGCCTCATTCAGAGGTCCCCAACATTACAGATGCCAATCTTCATTTAATTTGATTCACTCAACATCATAGCCAGAAATGGCTGGAGGTATGGATACTACAAATGCAATGAGCCCTGACAACACTCCAGGACTGAGAACATGTATTTTCCATGCCCCAAGCCAAGTTATGTCTGTGTACCACTGGCATCTACCTGACAATGTGGAATGTTATTCAGTTATATCTTGTACAAAAAAAGCAGGACAAATCCAACCCAGCCAATTGCCACCCCCTCAAGCTACTGTCAATCATCAGTAAAGTGATGTAAGGTGTCATCAACTGCACTATCAAGCAGCACATGCTTAGTTATAACCCATTTGCTGACATCCAGTTTGAGTTCCACCAGGGCTTCTCAGCTCCTGACACCATCTCAGCCTTGATCAAACATGGAAAAAATAGTTAAATTCCAGAGTGAAAGTGACTGCCCCTGACTTCAAGGTTGACCAATTATAACATCAAGGACCCTTGTAAAGCTGGAGCCAATGGTGAGCAGAGGGGCAAACTGTCCACTGGTTGGAGTCATTTCTGGCACATAGCAAGATGGTTGTGTTTGTTGGGAGGTCAATCATCTCAGCTCCAAGACATCTCAATAGAAGTTCCTCAGGGCAGTGTCCTAGGCCCAACCATCTTCAGCTGCTTTACCAGTGACTTTCCCTCCATCATAAGTAAGAAGTGGGAATGTTTGCTGATGATTGCACAACATTCAGCACCATATACGACTTCTCAGATACTGAAGCAGTCCATGTTCAAACACAACAAAACCAGATGATATCAGGTTTGGACTAAAAAATGACAAATAGCATTCGCAGGACAGGAGGGCCAGACAATGATCATGTCCAACAAGAGGGAATTTTATCACCCATGCTTGAACCTCAATGGCATCACCATCACTAAATAGCCCACTATTGACATCTTGGGAGTTATCATTGACCAGAAACTGAACTGGACTCACTATATAAATACAGTGGCTACAACAGAATCTTGCATTGAATAGCTACTTCCTGACTCACCAATGCCCATCCATTATCTATAAGGCACAAGTCAGAAGTGTGGTGGAATCTTCCTCACTTGCCTGGATGAATGCAGCTCTAACAACATTCAAGAATCTTGACACCATCCAAAAGAAAGCAGCCTGTTTGATTGGCACAACGTTCACAATCATTCACTTCCCCCATCACTGACACTCAGTAGTAGTAGTGTGTTCCATCAGGAGGATGCACAGCAGAAATTCACGAAGGTTCCTTTAACAGCACATTCCAAACCCATGGCTTCAGAATGAATGTAGATTAGCCAACAAGGGGCAAGGCCACATTGGATTTGGTACTGGGTAATGAACCTGATCAGGTGTTAGATTTGGAGGTAGGTGAGCACTTTGGTGATAGTGACCATAATTCACTTATGTTTACTTTAGCGATGGAAAGGGTTAGGTTAAAACACAGATCAATTATGTTGTGAAAGTCAATTATGTTGTGGGGGAAAGTCAATTATGATGGGATTAGGCAAGATTTAGGATGCATAGGGTGGGAAAGGAAACTACAGGGGATTAGCACAATTGAAATGTGGAGCTTATTCAAGGAACAGCTATTGCGTGTCCTTGACAATTATGTACCTGTTAGACAGGGAGGAAGTGGTTGAGCTTAGGAGTGATGATTGACTAAAGAAGTTGAATCTCTTGTCAAGAGGAGGAAGAAGGCTTGTATTAAGATGAGATGTGAAGGCTTAGGGTGTTTGAGAGTTAGATGTTAGCCAGCGAAGACCTAAAGAGAGAGCTAAGAAGAGCCAGGAGGGGACATGAGAAGTCATTGGCAAGTAGGATCCAGGTTAACCGTATAGCTTTCTACAGGTATATCAGGAATAAAAGAATGATTAGAGAAAGATTAGGACCAATCAGGGATAGTAGTAAGAAGTTGTGCGTGTAGTCTGAGGAGTTAGGGGAAGCACTAAATAAATATTTTTTGTCAATATTCTCACTGGAAAAAGACAATGTTATCGAGGAGAGTACTGGGGTATAGACGACTAGACTAGACTGGATTGAGGTTCGCAAGGAGGAGGTGTTAGCAATTCTGGAAAGTGTGAAAATAGGTAAGTGCCCGGGCCAAATGGAATTTATCCTCGGACTCTCTGGGAAGCCAGGAAGGAGATTGCAGAGCCTTTGTCCTTGATCTTTATGTCATCACTGTTCATAAGAATAGTGCCAGTAGACTGGAGGATAACAAATGCTGTCCCCTCGTTCAAGAAGGGGTGTAGGGACAACCCTGGTAATTGTAGACCAGTGAGCCTTACTTCGGTTGTGGGTAAAGTATTGCAAAATGTTATATGAGACAGGATTTATAATCATCTAGAGAGGAATAAGTTAATTAGGGATAGTCAATGTGGTTTTGTGAAGGGTAGGTCGTGCCTCACAAACCTTATTGAGTACTTAGAGATGGTAACCAAACAGGTGGATGAAGGTAAAGTGGTTGATGTTCTGTATATATTTCAGTAAGGCGTTTGATACGGTTCCCCCCAGTAGGCTATTGTATAAAATACGAACTCATGGGATTGAGGGTGATTTAGCTGTTTGGATCAGAAATTAGCGAGCTGAAAAAAGACAGATGGTGGAGGTTGATGGGAAATGTTCATCCTGGAGTTCAGTTACTAATGGTGTATTGCAAGGATCTGTTTTGGAGCCACTGCTGTTTGTCACTTTTTAAATGAACCTAGATGAGGGCATAGAGGATGGGTTAGTAAATCTGCAGATGACGCTAAGGTCAGTGGAGTTGTGGATAGTGCCAAAGGATGCTGCAGGTTACAGAAGGGCATAGATAAGCTGCAGAGCTGGACTGAGAGGTGGCAGATGGAGTTTAATGTGGAAAAGTGTGAGTTGACTCACTTTGGAAGGTGCAACAGGAATAAAGTGTACTGGGCTAAAAGTAAGATTCTTAGTAGTGTAGATGAGCGGAGAGATCTCTGTGCCCTTGTACATAGATCACTGAAAGTTGCCAGCCAGGGCTGTTAAGAAGGCATATGGTGTGTTAGCTTTCATTGGTAGCGGGATTGAGTTTTGGAGCCATGAGATCATGCTGTGGCTGTACAAACCTCTGGTGTGGTCGCACTTGGAGTATATTGTACAGTTCTGGTCACCACATTATAGGAAGGGCGTGGAAGCTTTGGAAACGGTTCAGAGGAGATTTACAAGGATGTTGCCTGGTATGGATGGAAGGTCTTATGCGGAAAGGCTGAGAGACTTGAGGCTGTTTTCATTTGAGGGAAGAAGGTTGAGAGGTGACTTAATTGAGACATACAAGATAATCGGAGGGTTAGATAGTGTGGACAATGAGAGCCCTTTTCTTCAGATGGTGATGGCTAACATGAGAAGACATAGCTTTAAGTTGAGGGGTGATAGATATAGGACAGATGTCAGAGGTAGTTTCTTTACTCAGAGAGTAATAGCGGCGTGGAACGCACTGCTTGCAACAGTAGTAGACTCGCCAACTTTAAGGGCATTTAAATGGTCATTGGATAGATATATGGATGAAAATGGAATAGTGTAGGATAGATGGGCTTCAGGTTGGTTCCACAGGTCAGCGCAGCATTGAGGGCTGAAGGGTCTGTACTGCTATGTAATGTTCTATGTTCGATGTTCTGTGTTCTTGGCTAGACTGAGAACCTATACTGGGGAATCTTTACAGGTTAAAGTACAACTTTCGTTCATAAGAACATTAGAAATAGGATCAGGAGGGGTAAGTTGGCCCATCGAGCTGGTTCCACCATTCCATAAAAACATGGCTATTCTTTTCATGGCCTCAGCTCCCCTTACCCACTTGCTCACCATAACCATAATTGCTTTACTGTTCAAAAAGCTATTTATGACTTAAAAACATTCAATGAGATTGCTTCAACTGCTTCACTGGACAGTGAATTCCACAGGCTCCAGTCTATTATGAGAAACAGCTGGTTCAGTGTTTGCTGTAAAAGGGTCCAGCCCAAGCTTGGTGGGGCAAAACTGGTTGAGAGAGATCACTTAGATTAGCTCAACATTTTTCAATTAGAAAGTGGCTACCCAAGTGAAGTTCTAATTAACTATCCAGAAGTCTTTCAGGAAGGTTTAGGGATGAACAGAGTGGCCAAGGTCACCTTGCATGTTGACCAGGAAGCAATTCTATGATTCTGCATGGCCTGCTCAATGCCATTTGCCTTATGGAAAAATGTAGAGGCAGAAATCAGAAGATTGGAAAGCGAAGGAATCATCAAACCAGTCCAGTTTGCAGAATGGGCAGTATCAGTCATACCAAATATGATGCCCAATGGATCAGTTCCCCTTTGAGGGGATTTTTAACAAACAGTTAACCATTGTTCACAGTTGGATAAATACCCAATCCCTCACATAGAGGATTTATATGCAAAGCTGACAAGGGAGCTGTCCTTCACAAGCTTGACATGAGCCATGTGTACTTGCAATTGTCGATGGATGAGGATTTCCAGAAGAATACTATAATTAATAGCATTAACAGTCTATATATATGAGATTGCCATTTGAGGTGTCATCAGCCTGTTCAGCAGACAATGGAAAACATTTTGCAAGGGCTACCCCAGGTTGCCATTTTTTCTTCGTAATGTGCTAATAACAGGAAAGACCAGGAAAGAGCACTTAGAACTTAGATATGGTCCTGTCCTTAGACATTTCTCCCAGGCAGGTCTCCACCTAATAAGTGAAAATGTGTGTTCCAGTCACCCCAAATGATCTACTTGGGCTACAGAGTCTTCAAGACCGGGTTACACCCATTGGAAGATAAAATGAGGGTGATTAAAGATGCCACGGCTCCCACATCTGGAGAGGAGCTTAGGTCTTTCTTTGGGCTGTTGAATTATTATGAAAGTTCATAAATAACCTGGCCTCCACTCTGTCACCTTTGCATCAATGCCTAAAAAAGCATCAGCTTTGGAAATGGTCTTACAGGTGAACCATAGCTTTCAAGGAAGTGAAGAAGCAGCTATCATCCTTTAAGGTGTTGGCACACTATGATCCCTAGCGAGATCTGATATTGACATGCAATGCCTCCTGGTACAATATTGGGGTAGTATTAGTTCATAGATGGCCCAATAGGGAGGAGCACCCCATAGCAAATGCATTTTGAACGTTGGCTAATGCTCACCGTAAAAATGCCTTGATAGAGAAGGAATGTTTGGCGGTTATATTTGGAGTCAGGAAGTTCCACCAATGCCTTTATGGATTTAAATTTGTAATAATAAATGGACTACAAACCCCTACTAGGTCTACCGAAAGAGGACAAGGCAGTTCTGCCCATAGCTTCAGGCTGAGTTCAGCAGTGGGCCTGAACACTAAGTGTGAATGATTACAAATTTGAATACCATCTGGGAGGCCAAGTAACAAATGTGGATGCATTGAGCTGCCTTCCATTGGCAGATACACCACTAGAAGAGTCTGAAACGGTTTTAAATTTTCTGGACACACTTCCAGTCACAGCTAACAATATCAGATTTTGGATGTAGAAAGATCCAGTCCTGTCAAAACTGAAACAGCTGGTGGTGACGGGGGATACCAAAGAGCTACACAACTAAAATCGAACGCCTTTTGGACCCGGAGAGACCAGATTACAGTCGAAGACAGAAATTATTAAGGGGACCAAAAGTGATTGTTCCGAGCAAAGGTTGCCACCAGATACTGGCTGAACTCCACCCAAAACATCGATTCTCCTGCTCCTTGGATGCTACCTGACTGTCTGTGCTTTTCCAGCACTACATCTTCAACTCCACCAGGGTCTTCCAGGGGTTTCCAAAATGAAGATGTGAATGAGAAGTTACATATAGTAGCCAGGATTGGATGCAGAAATAGCTACGTTGGTGGGGCAGTGACTAGAGTTACACCACGGTCAAAAATGAGAGGGTAACCTGGTCTTGGTTACACGTTGACAATACAGATCCTTTCATGGGCTCAATGTTCTCAGTCATTGTAGACACCCACTCAAAGTGGCTGGACATACATAGAGTTCGGATGTCAAACACAGGAACAATGATTGAAAAATTGCACACATCTTTTGTAATACACAGACTCCTAGAATTGTCGATCACCAATAATGGGCCATCATTTATCAGCAGAGAATTTCAGTATTTGTGAAAATCGAATGAGATTGAACATATAGGGACAGCTCCATGCCATCCATCATCCTATGGCCTGGCAGAAAGAGCAATCTAAACTTTGAGTTATTTCAGTGTCAACCAGAATCAAATAGTGAAGCAGACTTAAAGGGTTGAATTACCTAATTCTGTTCCTGTATCTTATGGTCATATGATATGTGATTGTAGCATGTCACTCTTCATTGTATGGTAGAATTTAACAGTATTATAGTCACTTTTTTCCAAAGGATCTATTACTATGCAGTTTTTATATAACCCTGCCTTATTGTACAATAAAAATATTTCATAACCTCATCTTCCAAACTACCTTTGCTAATATGTTAATTGGTCTAGTCTGAGTGAAGATTAAAATTCCTTACAATTATTCCATTGTATTTGTTATAAGCTTCAGTAATTTGTGTTTAATGCTCTATCAAGTAATATAACTGTACTTCTGGGATCTGTAAACTACTTCCAATGTTTTCTTACTTCTGCTATTTCTAATCTCCATTCACTCTGACTCTACCTCCTGATGTTCTAAACCAGGATACTTTCATACTAATGCCTTTCAGTCATGATATACTACTAGGGTTAACCGTCCTCCTTTTGCATTCTGCCTGTTGTTTCAAAATGATATGTACTCTTGAATATTTTTTCCCAAATTTATTTACTTTGTCAGCATGACTTTGTTATGAATATTATATCTAAATCCTTTATTACTGTGTTACTGTTTTATTTACCTTTATGTCAGTCCTAGTAGATTCAAATAAATAAATGATTATAATTTTACTATATTACTACTATTTTCTAAATGGACCTTATTCACTGAGGCATCATACATCACGGTGAGGCAGTCTTCAAAGAACGTCCTGCTGTTAGCACCAGAGTGAAATCGTCTAGGAACAGTGTCCTGCTGTTACCATTGCAGTGAAAGCATTCCAGGAATCTTAATCAGTGAGTGAGAATCAGAAAACCTCCTGACCAGATCTGGAGTCAGGTAGGGCTGCCCACACTCTCCTGCCTTGTTTGTGTGTTGTATAGAAGCTTTTGCTGACTCTGAGCATGAGAGGAGTGACTATTCCAGGCAGCAGAAGATTGCACGTCAACGCCTCCCTGTACATGAATGACGCTGCCATTTTCTGCTCAGTTTCATTGTCTGCAGATTCATGAGCATCTGAGACCACTTCGAACAGGTGTTGGAAACAAAGTTATATTGATGCAAGAGTGTGACAATGTTCTTTGGGAACTGGACCAACCAATCCCTTATACCCTTCACCATCAGGATAGATAATCTGAAATGCTGAGTATATGATATGGAGAAGTCTGGGCATATGCCCAAAATGTGGGAGGAGTGTATTGTCAAGGTGAGGCAGAAACTGGGCAGGTGGGAGCATCACTCCATGTCCATTGTAAGTAAAAACTGGGCATCAGTCAAGCCCTCCTGTCCCTGGTCAAAGATGTTTTCTTAGACATTTTTTTTCATGAGAAACAGATGATACAGAACAGTCTAACTACTTGGAGCATTCCATAGCAACAAGGCCAGACCTATTCTTCATAGCACTGGGGACAGGTAGAATGTTGGTATGTGGTGAAACTTAGTGTTTCCATTCCAAGGATCTACACACAATTTGATGCAGCTACACACAAACGAGGCTATCAGGATGGCATTGGGTACATTCTACCCCCCCCCCCCCCCAACTCCCTTATCTAGAGCTTTAAATACAGAGTCCCTTCAGATCTGGTCCTTCTTTGACCTCCAGATGAAGTGGAAGATGACTCGTGTAACTGGTATATGTGCAGACCTAAGGAATAGGCCAGACCTGAGCTACATGCAAAAATACGAAGAGTAACTCACACCTGCTGATCACAGTTAGTATGAGGTGCTAAGCCCCAAATTAAGAAGCAGAACCTCAAAGATAATAATCTCTGGTGTTATGGACCAGACCAGACCTTCTCAAAATATATTAAGAAGGTTGCCTAGATCCTAACTTTGTCTTATTATGAAGGTAAATATCAGGTGCTGTGTTACAGATGAAATTTGATTGGTCAAATTACTCAATGTTAAATTAAACAGAATTTATTAAACCACTACAGTTAAAATACAACAAAGGAAAGGAGTAACTTAACACTATGTTGGAAGACCTAACAGAATAATAGATACTGTAACTGTTATGAATTAACTGATCCAACATAGTAACATCCCACAAACACACTCTTGGCAAAAAGGTAAATTCAGACAACAGATTGTCTCACATGAAGTTCTCCAATCCAAGAGGAAAGAACATCAAAAGACAATTTGGAGAGAAAACTCAGAGTAGCTGGGAGAGATTCACTACCTTCCAACCCTGCTGAGATTCCAGCAACAATTGCTGAAAGCTAACTAAAATCCTGGATCTGTGAGAAATTGACCACACCCAGTCAGGCTGCTTCTATTGTTCCATCTTAAACAACTTGTGAGCCCTTGGGTTTTTTTTATCTTCTCACAGACTGCTCAGTACCTGTACCTCAATCCCTCTGTAAAAGAAACCAGGATAAAAAACACCTCTTAAAACCACAGCATCGTCACAGTAGATTATTAGATTATTACCGTAAGGCAAGCAGGGTTAGGGAGATGTGTGGCTGATGTGTGGCAAAAGTATAAACCAAAAAGGAAAAGTTTATTTAGATATTTTTTTAAAAAACAAGAAATGAATAAACTAAATATTAGTCCTACAGAAAATGTGTTCAGGGAATTAGTAATGGAGGATAATGAATGGTAGATGTGTTGAACAGATATTTTGTGTTGGTCATCACTGGAGAGGACATGAGTAGCATCCCATAAATAGATTCAAATCAGGAATTGAAAGGGAGGGAAGAATTCCAGAAAATTACAATTACCAGGGAAAAAGTACAGATTAAATTATTAGAACTGTGCGCTCACAAGTCTCTGGATCCAGATTGATTTCACTCTAAGATCTTAAAAAAAGGAGCTGGTGAGGTAGTTAATTCATTGGCTTAAATTTTTCAAAATTTGTTAGATTTGGAGAGGGTTCCTTTAGATTGAAAATAGCTAATCTAATTCCTTTATTCCAAAAGGAAGGGAGGCAGAAAGCAAGAAACAACAGGCAGTTGGTTAAACATCCGTCATAGAGAAAATGTTAGAAGCTGTTATTCAAGATATTATAATTGCAATTTTGGTCTCCTTCCTATTGGAAAGATGTTGTGAAATTTGAAAGGGTTCAGAAAAGATTTACAAGGATGTTGCCAGGGTTGGAGGATTTGAGCTCCAGAGAGATGCTGAACAGGCTCGGGCTGTTTTCCCTGGAGCGTCGGAGGCTGAGGGGTGACCTTATAGAGGTTTACAAATTATGAGGAGCATGGATAGGATAAATAGACAAGGTCTTTTCCCTGGGGTCAGGGAATCCAGAACTAGAGGGCATAGGTTTAGGGTGAGAGGGGAAAAATATAAAAGAGACCTAAGGGGCAACTTTTTCATGCAGAGGGTGGTACGTGTATGGAATGAGCTGCCAGAGGATGTGGTGAAGGCTGGTACAATTGCAACATTTAAGAGGTATTTGAATGGGTATATGAATAGGAAGGGTTTGGAGGGATATGGGCCGGGTGCTGGCAAGTGGGACTAGATTGTGTTGGGATATCTGGTCAGCATGGACGGGTTGGACCGAAGGGTCTGTTTCCATGCTGTACATCTCTACGACTCTATGACTGTATATTAAGCACTTGAGTAAGTTCAAGGTAATCAACTAGAACCAATATGGTTTTGTCAAAGGAAAATCATAGTTACCTACTTTATTGGAGTTCCTTGAAAAAGTAACATGAATTGTGGATAAGGGGGAACCTTCAGATGTATTGTATTTAGGTACATTACCACATCAAAGATTATTGCTGGAAATAAAAGTTCATGATGTTAGGGGCAATCATTTGGCATGGTTAAAAGATTGGCTATGAGAAAGCAGAGTTTAGGAATAAAGAGGTATTTTTTAGGATGTCAAAAGTGATATGCCACAAGTCAGGGCCTCAACCTTTTTTCTTTAAATAAATGATTTGGATGAAGGTCCCAGACTTAGGGACCCAAATTTACTGTTGTCACAAAAATAGGTAGGAAAGTAAGTTATGAAGAGGGCATAGAATCCTACAAAGAGATATAAATAGATTAAGTGAGTGGGCAAAAAAAATATAAAATCTCCCAATGTTCCATGTTATATTCCCTATGTGCCAAGTATTTTCTGGCTCACTTAAACTATGTATATCCCTCTGTAGACTCTTTGTGTCATCCTCACTTATTGCATTCCACCCATTTTTGTGCCTTGGTAATAGTGCGTGCTCTTCTTCCTCATCCAAGTCTCTCTCTCTCTCTCTCTCCCTCACTTTCTCTTTCTCTCTGTGGTCACAGCATTGATTTTTGTTTGATACTGCTATTTACAAGTTGTCATCATGGAATTCTTTGTTTTATCTTCATCATTAATCTTACTATGTTCTATTAGTTATCCAGACCTCTATCTGTGCTAATATGCTATTGTTACAACTTGGGGTAAACTCTCCTGCTTAATTTAAAACCAGTAACACAGAAAAGATTTATCCCCTGCAGTAATCTATAAAAATTTGAGTGGCCAAGAACTATGTAAAGTAAACATTAACAACTTTATTTCTTAAAGTATAACAGAGAATAATTAACTAACCATTATTTACAATATCTTTCTCTAATCTACCTGTTACCTTCCCTTCAGTAATACTAGAGCGATAAAACTCCCAATTAAGATTTACAAAACAACACTTCTTATCTCAAAACCAGACAGCTTTCGGTTCTTGTCTTCAGATCTTCCTGTGTCTTCTTTTCTTCTGGTTAGGAATTTCTGCTTTATAGGTTACTGATCGAAAAGGTAAGTTTTTTAAGAGAGCTATTTTTTAGGCAGTCTATTTGCATGCTAGGTCATGGCACTTCTCCGCTCAACTGTTCAATTTTCCCCAGAGCATCGGATTATGTCATTGGTTTTTAAGATTGTCAATATACTTAATTCAAACTTGATTGGAGTTTGTTATGTTTCGGGTATAATTTAAACTTAGCAAGTTTTGAGAAGATTTGTAGCTCAGGTTGAGGTTCTGGATATAGGTTTGCTTGCACAGCTGGAAGATTCATTTCCAGACCTTTTGTCACTCTACTAGGTAACATCTTCAGTGGGCCTCCAGGCACAGCACTGCTGATAATTCCAGCTTTCTATTTATATGTTTGGGTTTCTTTGGGTTGGTGATGTCATTTCTTGTGGTGAAGTCATTTCCTGTTCTTTATTGACCATCAATAATACCTTTACTGGCATAAAATTCACTAAAATGGAGAAAAGCAACAACAAACTGCCATTCCTAGATGTCACAGTAGAGCAAACAGCCAATGGGGAACTTCAAACCAGTGTCTACAGGAAAACAATACATACGGACCAAATGTTGAACTACAGAAGCAATTATCCCAAACACCCACAAATGAAGCGGCATCAGAACATTATTTCAATGAGCCACCACACACTGCAGCACAGAGGAACTATGCAGAGCAGAGGAAAATCACCGATACTGTGTATTCAAAAAGAATGGGTACCCAATGAATACAGTCTGCCGATTTCTCATCAACAAACCTAAACAAGCAGATAAAACACATCCAGAAACCTTAGTCATTCTCCCCTACATCAAAACATCTCGGAAATGACTGCTAGGCTACTCAGACCCCTTGGCACCATGGTAGCCCACAAACCCACTAACACACTAAAACAGTAGGTAATGAATTTAAAAGACCCTACACAGGCAGCAAGCAAAACTAATGTCATTTACAAAATACTGTGCAAGGACTGTAACAAACATTACATTGGACGAACAGGCAGAAAACTAGCCACCAGGATACATGAACATCAACTAGTCACATAACGACATGACCCTCTCTCACTAGTATCCTTACATACAGAGGAGAAAGGAAACCACTTCGACTGGAACAACACATTCATCCTAGGACAAGCCAAACAGAGACAAGCACAAGAATTCCTAGAAGCATGGTATTCCAACCGGAACTCTATCAACAAACACATTGAGTTAGACCCTATCTACCACCCCCTGAGAAAAACAACAGGGAATGACATCACCACAGGAAAAACATCACCAACCCAAAGAAACCCAAAAATATAAATAGAAACCAGGAATTATCAGCAGTGCTTCGCCTAGAGGCCCACTGAAGATGTTACCTAGTAGGATGACGAAACATCTGGAAATGAACCTTCCAGCTCAGCAAGCAAACCTACATCCATAATTTAAATTGATCGGCCAAATTCAATTTTATTTTTGTCTCCAAGCAATGAACTAATTGAGTTGTTCGACCCAGTGTTACATTGTTACCTTTTTGAGAACACTTAGTACTGTGTCCAGTAGTTCTGCTGCTTTTAACTCTCTTAAGGGTATACCCACATCTTCATAATATCGTCCACCTTAAGAAAAAACGAACCATCATAATGAAAAGATGGCTTCACTCTTTTCTCTACATTTTAAACACATTATCCTAACATGCAGAGAACTTTCATATAAGTTCCCATTAACTTCTTCCCATATACATGTGTACATATACATAAAACATTAAATAAAGACAGATGTCATCTAAACTCTAACAGTTAAATCCACGATAATGCATTTGCAATTACATTCTTCCGACCCGCAACATGAATGATTTGTAAATTAAAAATCTGTAACATTAGACTCCAATGAAATAGTCTCGTATTCTTATCTTTAAAGCGTTCTAAGAATGTAAGCAGATTGTAATCCGTGTACACAATTGTTTCTGATACATTGTTCATGACATACACATTAAAATGCTGTAAGGCCAGCATCAAACTCAGTAGTTCCTTTTGTGGAGTATTTCCGCAGATGAATGTTGATCTTCTTTGAAAAGTAACCAACTGGCAGTTCAATCCCATCCTCATTTTCCTGTAAGAGTACAGCTCCAACTCCTATGTCACTAGCATTCATGGTGAAGAAAAGGTTTTGAAAAGTTTGGTGTAGCTAAAACTGGTTTGGTGGTTAATATCAATTTCAAATGGTCAAATGACTCCCGGAATGGTTCTGTCCACCGAAACTTTGTGTTCTTCTTCAGCAAATTGGTTAACAGTGCCACTGCACTGCTGAAGTTTGGAACAAACTTCTGATAGAATCCACTGAGTCCTAAGAATCGAAGCACTTCTTTCTTCGCGATTCATCATGGAAATTCCTCGATAGCCTTCGTCTTTGCATTCCGTGATGTCAACCTTCCATGACAGATATTATATCCCAAGAACGTCACCTCTGCTTTCATAAATTCCATTTTATTTAAGTTTATCACCACTTTTACTTCTTGTAGTTGTTCTAAGATCGCTGCCAACTGTACCATGTGATCTTTCCAACTTTTACTAAAGATCACTACATCGTCCAAATAGACTGCACAGTTTGTTAACTCAGCACAACTCTGTTCTTGAGTCTTTGGAATGTGGCAGGTTCATTCTTCATTCCAAAGGGCATCACTTTAAACTAATATAGCCCATTTGGAGTTACCAACGCAGAAATTTCTTTCACCATCTCTGATTAAGTCCAACTTGGTAATGTAACTGGCTTGTCCGACTTTCTCAATACAGTACTCCAATCTAGGGATTGGATATGAGTCCAATTTTGTAACAGTTTTGACCTTCTGATAATCCACGCGGAATCATTGAGTACTGTCCGGTTTGGGAACTAAGATAATGGGTGAACTCCACTTGCTCTTTCTTGGTTCGATGATGTCCTCATTGAGTATGGCCTCCACCTCTATCTGAACCTGTCCAGCTTTGAGAAGATTAAGCTGATAGGGGTGTTTTATCGGAGCAGTATTCCTGATGTCTGCTTCATGTACAATAGCACTAGTCCTCCCCATCTGATTCTTACATGTCTTTGTATTGTAGTAACAAATCTTCCAACTCTGTTTTATGCTCCTGAGACAGATAGCTTACTATTCTATCCCACTCCTCAAGGACTTCTTTATTTTTTAATCTATTTTGAGACACCTTAAAATCCATTTCATCTGGATTTGATTCCTCACTCTGCGGGGCAGTGACTAATACCTGTTTCTCCAGTTCTTTCTCACTGGTGTAAGTCAGTTTCAGCATGTTCACATGACTTACCTGATACCTTTTTTTCCTATCTGGCATGTTTACTAAATAGTTCACCTGACTCAACTTTTTCTCAATTTGGTAGAGACCACTAAACACGGCTTTGAAGGGCTCTCCTATCATTGGTAACAGTACTAACATGTTGTCCCCTTGGGAAAATGTCTGAGTCTCAGAGTTTTTATCTGCCACCTGCTTCATTCTACACTGTGCCCTGTTTAGGTGCTGTTTAGCTAACTCACCTACTTGATTTAATCTCTCCCTCACCTCTGATACATAATCTATTTGTGAGATCTCTGACTTTGGTCCTATCAATTTTTCTTTAATTAATTTCAAAGGGCCTCTCACTTCAT
The DNA here is from genome assembly GCF_037043375.1 of Chiloscyllium plagiosum. Taxonomy (NCBI): domain Eukaryota; kingdom Metazoa; phylum Chordata; class Chondrichthyes; order Orectolobiformes; family Hemiscylliidae; genus Chiloscyllium; species Chiloscyllium plagiosum. The sequence continues at coordinate 135,453,950 of NW_028270141.1, forward strand.
GGCCGAATATTAACTCAAAGGGAGTAAACTGAGTAGATTAGTTTGAGGCATCTCTGATGGCAAACAATACGAATGGGATACCTTTATCCAAATCATTCGGATAATCCAGGCAGTATGCTCTCAACATGGTCTTCAAGGTCTGATGCCACCTTTCTAAATCTCCTTAGGATTCAGGATGATACACACTGGATTTAAAGTGCTGTATACCTCAGCTGTCCATAACCTCCTTAAACAACTGAGCAGTAAAATTTGACCCTCAGTCCGACTGAATCTCTCTGGGTAGCCCACACCATGTGAAGAAAGCTACTAACTCTTCTTCCGCATTTTTTGTCTTGATACTCCGCAATGGAATTGCCTCCGGAAATCTGGTAGACGCATCCATTATGGTTAACAAGTACTGGTTCCCCCTTTTAGTTCTCGGGAGGGGACCTACACAATCAATTATAACCCGCGTGAAAGATTCTTCAACTCGGGAATTGGCAACAAAGGTGCTGGTTTTATTACTGCCTATGACTTACTTACCATTTGGCATGTCTGACACGTACAGCAAAAGTTAGCCACATCCTTATGCATTCCAGGTCAATAAAAATGTTTTTGTACCTTAGCCTGAGTCTTTCGTACACCTTGGTGACTTCCTTTCTTGTGCTCCCTGTCTGTATGCTATGAGCAACACAATCTGGTGCCCTTTGGCCCATTTCTCCTCTGCACTAACCTGCCATGGTCTCCATTTCCATCTCAGGATTTTATCTTTCAGATAATAACCATCCAGAATATTCTTTGCCTCCTTTTCAGAGTACGCATCTATATATATATCTTTTATCATCTTGTCTTGCTGTTGCAAGTCTCTTAGCCTTTCAGGACTAAACACTTCAGTCTGACCCTCTGCCTGTTCAGATTTTTCCTGCACCATTACTTCAAACAGGGTATCTGCTAACTAACTCTCAACTCTTCCATCTTTCTGTTTACTTTTCACTTCATGCTGTGACTTATGATAGTGGGATATGGTTACCACACAGTCTAGGAAAATACCAGGATATTTCTGTTTTAACTCCTCAGTTTCTTGGTCTTCCTTGGGCTTCTCCACAACAAGGGGTGTCACTCCCACCTTGGATCCTGCCAAATCATTCCCGAGAACAAACTGAATTCCTGGAACTGAAACTCTGTCAATCACTCCTACTGTAACTTCCCCAGTCTTGAGTTGGCACTCCAACCAGATCTTATACATGGGAACACTATATTTCTGTCCATCTATTCCACAAATTACCACACTCTCAGGCAACAGATCAGAAAGAGTGCATATCCACTCATCTCTTACTATCAGCGCCTGTATCTCTCAAAATTATAACTTGTTGTCCTTCTCCCCCTGTTCTTTCTGAGTAAACTTTACCCACATAGGCAAATTCTTTGTTGAGATTGGGTAATAACTCCATACCCAGACCCTGCATAGGCTGTGCACTCACTTGCAGCTCCTCAGCTCTTCTTGAGGTCTCCTTTAGTTCCTTCACTAATGCCACTGGCTTAGCTTCTTTTACCACATCTTTACCCACAGCGCCTTTCCTTAATGACCAACACCATGACTTTACGTGTCCCACTTTATCACAGTGGAAACACCTGAGGCCTTTCACCTCCTTTCCACCCTCTTGGGACCCTTTTTTTTAATCCTGTGGTAAAATCTTACCAGTGCTTTCTACTCTTGGTTTAGTAGTGTAGGATCTCCCCTTCTCCCAACTTCTTTCCCTCACAGGACAAAATTCTGGCCGAAAGCTTGTCTTATGCACCAGCACGTACTCATCTGCTAATTCTGCTGCCCTTCTCACTTCCTGAACTTTCTGTTCCTCCACTGAATACTTACCATCTATGAAAGTGAGTTTTTGAACTCCTCCAGCAGAATAATCTCTCTTGGAGCCTCAAATGTCCTATCTATTTTCAAAGCATGCACCCATCGATCAAATTAACTATGTTTAATTCTTTCGAACTCAACATAAGTCTGATCTGGTTACTTCTTTGTGCTTCTGAGCAACTGCCTATATGCTTCTGGTACCAATTCAGAAGCAATTTAAATAGCCTGTTTAACCCCATCATAATCTCTTGACACCTCATCTCACAATATTTCTCTAGCTCTGCCTAACAATTTAGTCTGAACTAGCATTACCCATAAATCCTCAGACCACTCCATCTGCTTAGCCAATTTTTGAATGAAATAAAGAAAGCTTAAACATCTTTCTCATCAAAATGTGGCAGAGTTTCGACATATTTATATACATCACTACCTTCTCTTTTAATCTCCATCCTGTTAACTTGACTTTTCTGACTAAGTCACAGCTTCTCAAGTTCGAATTCTCTCTCTCTTTCTCTGTCCCTTTCTTTTCTCTCTCTTTGCTCAGCCAAGAATGTTTTCTCTCTCCTCTCTTTTTCTCTCTCCCTTCTAACTCCATTTTCCTCAATTGTAATCTAAGTTTTTCTACCTCTACTGCACTTGTCTGTTTCTCTGACACACCTAAATGTTTGAGTAACCCCTTTACAATTTCAGCTTTACTTTTGTCCTTGGTTAAACCCAAATCTAACCTTTTTGCTAATTCTAAAAGTATGGCCTTTTTCTTTCCTTCTAAACTTTCTTGGTAAATTTGAGGATCATCTTCAAATCCCAGAACCTCCTTAGCAATTTTAAGGCCCATTTCTCTCACTTTTAATATAATCAACCACAAGTCACCAGAATTAAACAAATTGTCTTACCCACATCTTATTTAAAGAGCTAGACACTAACCTGCAAGTGTTTAAATCTGCTAGAATTTTTCGTGCCCCCAAATCTATTCAAGTCTGTCTAATCCAATTCAGATCACGGACCCAAGCCCCCAATATGTTATGACATGGGGTAAACTCTCCTGCTTAATTTAAAACCAGCAACACAGAAAAGACTTATCCCATGCAGTAATCTATAAAAACATTGAGTGAACAAGAACTATGTAAAGTAAACATTAACAACTTTATTTCTTAAAGTATAACAGAGAATAATTAAATAACTATTATTTACAATTTCTTTCTCTCACCTACCTGTTACCTTCCCTTCTATAATACTAGTCCAACAAAACTCTCAATTAAGATTTACAAAACAACACTTCTTATCTCAAACCAGACAGCTTCCGGTTCTTGTCTTCAGATCTTCCTGTGTCTTCTTTTCTTCTGGTTAGGAATTTCTGCTTTACAGGTTATTGATCAAAAAGATACATTTTTTAGGCAGTCTGTTTGCATGCTCGGTCATGGCACTTCTCCTCTCAACTATTCAATTTTCCCCGGTTTTATAGTCCAGAGCATCAGATTGTGCCATTGACTTTTAAGATTGTCAATATACTCAATTCAAACTTGATTGGAGTTTGTTATGTTTCAGGTATAATTTAAACTGATTGGCCGAATTCAAGTTTATTTTTGTCTCCAAACAACGAACTAATCGAGCTGTTTGAACCAGTGTTACATTGTTACTTTTTTGAGAACACTTAGTGCTGTGTCCAGTAGTTCTGCTGCTTTTAACTCTCTTAAAGGTATACCCATTCTTCATAACACTATCTCCAACACTATGGATTTTTATTAAGTAGCCTTACTTGCCATACTTTATTGAATGTCTGTGGAAATCCAGATATAGTACATCTACTTGTTCTTTTTAATCAATCTTGCTTGTTATCTCCTCAAAGAGTTTTAATAAATTTATCAGGCATCATTTCCCCTTCATGAAACCATGAAGTCAGCTCTCCTAGATTGTATTATTTATTTCTGAATGCTTTGTTTTTATACTCTTTATAATAGGACCCTAATATTTTCCCAATGATAGATGTTAAGCTAACTGCCTGCAGTTTTTGGTTTTTTTTCTCCCTTCCTTTTTGAATAATTGTGTTACATTGGCAGTTAACCAAATATCTGGGAATCCAGGTTGTCCAGTCTCTTCAAAGATTACTACCAATACATTCATTATCTTTGTAGCTATTTCCTTTAGTACCTTATGATGCAATCTATCAGGTTCAGGGACCTATTGATCTTTAGACCTAGTACTTGCCCTTGAAGTGATAGTTATTCTATGTTTTACTTTTTGCTATGGAGTTTACTATTCTGAATGAATAATTACACCATTTAATAGGATGCAGCGGTGTAGCAATAATGTCACTGGTTTAAGTAATCAAAAGTTCAGGATAAATGGAACATGGGTATGAATCCCACCAAGGCAGATGGTGAAATTTCAATTTAATAATAAGTCTGGCACGATAAGACCAGCCTAATGACAACTATTTAATTACAGTCAACTGTGGGACCTTAGTCTTGCTGAAACTATCACCCCTGGTATTGAAGCCAATATCACTATACTCTGTCACTTCATCAACATGTATTACACAAAGTAGAAGCACATGATGTGGAGGGTAACATGCCAGTAAGGATAGAGGATTGTCAGGCTGGTAGAGAACAGGGTTTGCATAAGTGATCCTTTTTCTGATTGGCAGGTTCTGACAAATGGAGCCCAGTAAGGGTTTACACAGGAGCCTCAGCATTTACAGTTAAGGTCACTGATTTAGGTGAAGAGAGTGAAGGCAATGGTGGCTAAAATTCAAGATGACATAAAGATAGTTAGCAATGAAAGTTGTGAAGAACACAGATAGAGGTTGCAGACTGATTGAAATGATTTGGTTGAGAAGGCAAACTTCTAGCAGGTGGAGTATAATTTGGGAAAATGTACAATTGTTGATTTAGGCAGGAAGAAGTATTATCAAAATAAAGAATGATTACAAATCTCTAAGGCACAGAGAGATCTAAGTGATTGAATGACGAATGATTTATTTATTGTCATTTGCATTTGACAGTGAAAAATACAGTAAAATACAGTCAAAAGCTTCAACAGTCACTACAATCCAGCACCATTTTGAATAGTGTAGAAAAAAAGGATAAAAGATGTAACTAAAAGAGAGTAGTTTAAGAACAAAAAGCATAAAAGATGTTACTGAAAAAAAGTCCTAAGCCAGCTAACCAATGACATCTACACTGCCACCCCTCCTCCACCACCTGCACTGGACTCACCAATGTAGGATTCACCAGACTTTAGGTGCCATCTATTTGCATTGGGCCCACCTCACCAACGTCGGATCCTCCGCTGAATCCACACTCACCCCACAACCAGGAAACCCCAGCTCTGCTGTCACGTTTATGATGCCAGGGGTCCCAGCTCTGGACATACCATGTTGCTACCATTGCAGCTGCCACATTGCCAATGCCAGGAGTCCCCACTCTGGGCCTACTGCAAGCAGGTGTCCCTGGCTCCACTGCCAGACCAGGCTGCTGCTGCCTTCTCATCAAGAGTTCCATGCCAGCTGCCCTCCTCTGAGATGTTTCCTTACTGGTGCCACCATCTTGTAAACTCTGCTGCAACCTCCACTTTTGATCACTTTGCCACCATTGCCATCTCTGAATGCCAGGAAGACATCCATGCGGCTGCTGCCACTACTACCTCAGTCGCCATGAGGAGCTACAGCCACTAATGGGAGGAGCCACCATTCCGCGCATAGCCCACTCTAGCTGCTACACAGACTTTACCAACTAACCTGCCAGAAAAGCCTTCAAAGAAAAGAAAAATGAAAGAAAACAGAAGCAAAAAGATAGCAAAAAGAAAATATGTGGGAGCAGATGAGCTCTGGGCAAGATCCCACATGCAGCCCTGCTACACTGCCACCATCTTGAATGGGAAGTGTTCTAATGCAACCTCTAATGCTCTAGGGAAAATAATTCAAGTTTGTTCAACTCTTCTTACAACTAGTACTCTGCAATCCAGACAACGTCCTGTAAACCTGATTTGCATCCTCTCCAAAGCCTCCACATCCTTCCTATAGTGCAGTGACCATAACGGCACAGAATACTCCAAATATGACCTAAAGTTTTACATAATACACATGACCTGTCAACTTCCATAATCAGTGCTTTTACCAATGAAGGCAAGCATGCCATATGCCTTCTTTACTATTATGTCCACTTGTGTTGCCACTTTCAGGGAGCTATGGATTTACACCACAAGAACTCTCTGCATATTTCCCAAGCATAATTACATTTACTGTATACTTCCCACATGCATTTGATCTCCCAAAATGCATCACTTCAAATTTTGTTGGATTAAACTTCATTTGTCATTTTTCTGCCCAATTTTCCAACTGATCTGTACCTGACTTGTATCCATTGACAACCTCCTTCACTATTCACAACACCAAATGTATGTCATCTGCAAACTTACTAATCATATATTACAAACAACAGAGGTCTTTCATTTGTTACAGACCTCCAGTCAGAAAACACCCATCCACAACTACCCTCTGTCTTTATGACCAAGCCGATTTCATTCCAACTTACCAATTCACTGTGGATCACATCTGATTTAATCTTCTGGATCAGCCTGCCATGAATAATCTTGTCAAATGCTTCAGCGAAGTCCATACAGAGACTATCCTATCATTGATCTTCAGCATTTCCTCAAATACCTCAATCACCTCAATTGTGAGCCAACACCTCCCCTGCACAAAGCCATGCTAACAATCCCTAATAAGTCCAATCTTCATCAAATGCAAGTAAATCCTCTCCCTAAGAATCTTCTCTAATAATTTCCCTAACACTGATATAAGATTCAGTGGCCTATAATTTCCTGGATTATCCTTCTTGCGCTTCTTAGACAAAGGAACAGCATTACTATACTCCAGTCTTCTGGGACCTAGCTGTGGCTAAAGAGGATATAAGATCTCTGTCAAACCCTAGTAATCTCATCTCTTGCATTCGTCAGTATTCTGGGATAGATTCCAGACTTGACAAGAGTGATTTGATTGGAGTGTATAAGATCTTGAAGTCTTGACAAGGTGGACATGGAAAGGATGTTTCCTCTTGGGGTCAGTCCAGAATTAGGTGGCACTGTCTGTTTCAAAATTAGGGGTTGTCCTCTGAGGTCAGAGATGAGGAGAAACTCTTTTCTGTCAGTGATTTATAAGACTTTGGAACTCTACCTCATAAGGCAGTGGAGGCAGGGTCATTGAACATTGTTAAGGCAGAGATAGATTGATTCACTTGTGTAACACCTAGCTAAGGCTATCAGGAGTAGAAGAGAATGTGGAATTCAAAGTGCAAAAAAGGATCACACATGGTCTTTTGGAATAGAGGAGAAGCCTTGGGCAGCTGAATGATCGACTTCTTTTAATTTGTAAGTTTGTACCATCAAGAGGATGCACAACAGAAAATCATCAAGCTTACTTCAATGTTATATACCAGCTTAGGACAGTAGCACTTGTGATTTCTTATTGCGCCCTCATTGTTATGGAATCCACCACCATTTCTATTCAGGTGACGTTTTTTAGATGGATTCATAGATGAGACTTTGAACCGTTTAAACCATTTAGCAGATTCTCAGTATGTTACATATCTCTCTATTTTCCTTTTCAAGGCAAGAATAAAACACGTTGTATTTAAATGTTTTTAAATGTTTTTAATGTGATCGAAATATTATGAAGTGCTTTACTGCAGCATTATCAAAAAAGATTTGGCAGAAAAACACATTAAACACAATTCGATAATTTAGTAGCTGGGGAACAGTAGGTTGATGTTAATACTTTCATTTAAATCAAAGAATAATGAACCATAGTTTGGTTAGAACATTTTTAATATGTATTACATAGAAACCAATTAACAGATTAAAGTACTGATTGTTGACTATATTAATACACAACATATTCAAAGTGCTATAATCCAGCTTTTAAATTTACAGCTCACAACAATGTAATTATTTGTGGGATTATTTTGCATGTTGAAATATTGAACAGAATGGTTAAATTTAACAACAATGTTATAAACAGTTTCACCTTATATAATTTTATATCTTTAACAGCTTTTTCAATGGCCATTGATTTTGATTACAGTAAATATATTATATCATTGATATATACACATAAAACGTATGATTAAAGCACAGAAATGCAAATGTGCAAACATTGGAGGGTTGAACTTGAAGGAGATAAAAAGGAGTTATAGCAGCCATCTAAATGTGTTAAAGCTTATGAAATAATATAAAAATACAAACCTTAAATAAAATTTACCACAAGATTATTCTGTTATTGCAACAATACAAGTGTATCAATATATAACAATGCTCTCTGTTTTGTATGAGAGAACAATCACACTTAAAATGAGTCTGAAAAGGGGCATGACATATAATACAATACTGCACAAATAACATATCTACTTGACCAAAAGGTCACATGAAAAATAACATTTCAGGTTTTAACAGCAGTTCACAGGTATTGGCTAAGTCTGGACAAAGTTGGCAATCCCATGAGATTATGTGGGGGTTCAGGGAAACAATAATCTGTAATTACAAGTCACAATTCAGCAATTGGCCAATGGTTATGTATGGTTAGAGAATAAAAGGGTTTATTTTAGAAGTGTTACTGTTCCTAAAATATATGCCTTGCATAAAGCTTTTTAAAAACCCATGAACCTCCTCCAGTCTACCTTCACAAAACAAAGTTAAAAAATCACACAACACCAGGTTATAGTCCAACAGGTTTATTTGGAAACACTAGCTTTCAGAGCACTGCTGTGAATTTTAACTTTGTCCACCCCAGTCCAACACCAGCTCCTCCACTTAAACAAAATAAAGTCACTTCCAGTTTGCACAACTTTTTTTTTCATTTTAATGAGGCTCAAATGTACAATGTATAAGAGCACAGTCTTGTGAAGTAATCATTTTTTACTGATGATGATATCTCTTTACAGATATCAATGCTATTGTCTGTTCCTGGGCAGCCTTAGCATGCAAAAAGTACCAGGATAACTCGTTCCAATTGTTCTTTTTCCAATGAACAATGTTCATTGTTCATTGGAACAAGCAAGTTGTTCTTGTGTGGTTATCATTTATCTATCCATTTGACTTCTAACATTTTGAAAGCAAAGTATTAAATGCTTTTGAATTCAGTCCCAATGTTATTCTTTTTATGCTCCTCCACATTCAGCATTGTTTCCCAAATTGTCCAATATAACACCTGATACTGTTGTGGCAAAGATTGTATCAAGCTATTAATATTTGAAATCACTGTTTTTTCCAACAGTGCTGATTTGATCATAAAATGCAATGAATGACAGGGTGACTTCTGCTAGAGAAACTTAAATAATCAAAGACAATTTAGAGATTTCCCAGAAAAAAATGAAAATCTCCTCACTTTTTCAACTTATCATTTTTGCAAACTTCCACCAAGAAATTGAGTTAACCCTCATATTGTTTTGTTTGTTTGTGCCACTGGAAGATGCACAATTTAAGGTATGAACAATTAGTTTGGAACCAGTACTTAGTTTTAGCTTTCCTGATGGGAGAGCACCTTTCTTTTATTTAAGTATTTATATCCAAAATAAGCCTTGTTATATGATTAACATGTAGTGTAGTGCAGGATGGAGAGAATAACACACAAGATTTACTTCCATGATGAAGATGTTTCTGTGAGAAGTTATTATTTTAATTTTCAACAGTGTCATCAGAGTGAATTATAATTGGTCCAATCTTAGGCAATTGCCTGTAAAGGATTGGAACATTAACAGACAGGAAACACTTTTCAGTTGCTATGATGATACCTATCTAGAATCTAAAGTTTATTTGTAGCTAACATTTGGATTCATATCCAGTCCAGTTTTTTCAGAACCAAGTTAATCTACATTAGAACCCATTAATTTCAAAAGGTATTGTATTTTCAGAGAAGATGAGGAAGTAGTTAAATTAGTATGCCAAGGGTAGTGATTTGTATATCTTGTAGTGTATTAAACACAGTGTTCATTTTGTTTCATTGAATGCATTATACCCAATATAAACATGAAAACGTTTAATGGGAAAAGATTTCTTATTTACTGTAGGTAGTTACCTGTATTGGTATTCAAGCATTCCCCAGAACATCGATTTTCTAATGTTCTATTTTAAGATGGATTCAAACCCAGTTACTCAGCACCCTTCTCCAGTACATCATTAATGTCATTAGTTTACTTTTTTTCTCCACAAAAGGCTTTGCCTATTGGTGGAGTTTGAATTCATAGAGATACTGCCTTACAATTTTTCACCTAATTGGTAATCTCTGTGTGAAGAGCACTTCCAATTGAGGCTTTTTCACTATGGGAGGCTCATCTTCTTGTTTCCCAATATCCATACACATAAAGTGTTTCAGCAAATCAGTTGGTGGTGATCAGCAGTGAAAACATTAACTATTTTTCTTTTTCCCCAGCCCAACCATATAGAGACCAACGCCTACACCTCTTCAGCAATCCTCACAGAGCAAGGTATGCAACTTGGATCAGTCATCTTCCACAAAGGTCAGTTTCATACCAGATTGTGCCTGAATCAAATTTGAAGCTGGAAATTCTTAATAAAGATCAGATGATAACCTAATAAAGATCATGGATCAGATTGTGGCATCAGACATATTGCACTTGACCCTGTAGGATGCTTTAACTTAGTATAAATGCGACATGAATAAGGCAATAGGAGTGTCCCTACCTCAGAGCCAGGAGGCCTGGGTTAAAGTTCCCCCTGTTCCAGAATTGTGAACAAGTTGATTCTTAAATATCTGTAATTGATTCTACCTGGCATTGAAATTTATTTTAAAAATCTTGATTAAAAAGGAAGACGTGTTATAAAATCGCAATGAATGTCAATTTACAAATGATAAGCAGATATGATTTAGGCTAAATGCAATGGTGTCGCTGCTTATAGTGTTGCAGACAAATTAAAGGTCAGATGGGAGCATTTAATTGAGCGTAAAATCTTTGAATCGACGATTTATGACCAAGCAAAGTGCGCAAACTATAAAGCTTTCTCGCTTTCATTTGAGACTGCCTTGCAGTTTTAACCAAGGTTAGTTCCCTTTCGTTTCTGCTGTCTGTCCCAAACACTGACAAGCTTTGGGCGCAACGTTGTGTCTCACGGTGCGTGGGCCAGGCTGTCTCTCACCACAACCAACTTGCTACTGTCCGCCCATGACTTAGGCTATCTCGTCACATTTCCAGGGGACGGGAATTAAATGCATTCTGCTTTAAATAATAACATTGGAAGCGTCAATAAGTATGAAGACCACATTGTGGGTGGCACGGTGGCACAGTGGTTAGCACTGCTGCCTCACAGCACCGGAGACCCGGGTTCAATTCCCGCCTCAGGCGACTGACTGTGTGGAGTCTGCACATTCTCCCCGTGTCTGCGTGGGTTTGCTCCGGTTTCCTCCCACAGTCACAAAGATGTGCAGGTCAGGTGAATTGGCCATGCTAAATTGCCCGTAGTGTTAGGTAAGGGGTAAATGTAGGGGTATGGCTGGGTTGTGCTTCGGCGGGTTGGTGTGGACTTGTTGGGCCGAAGGGCCTGTTTCCACGCTGTAATGTAATCTAATTTGCTTCCAGTGGCAAGACATGAGTAGAAAATCGGATGATAGTTAAGTGGCGGTACAATATTTCTTGGGTCTGTTCACGTATCTCCCATCTTAGATAATCGATTCATTTCGAAGCAATTTCTGCTTGTACCTGAAATGCGACGGAGACCAGTCAGAAGAGGAAGCTTCCATCGCGGTTTGTTTCTGACTCTGGTTTCTCCCCAGTTGACAGTTTACAGCTTGAGGAGGAAACGAGATTTTGGCGTCGGGCTGGAGGAGAGGCTGGGGAATGGGTTCTGTCAAAGTTCCGATACAGGACTGTGTACAACTCTTCCCCAGGAAACGAGGATTGAGAATCAGTCTGTCAAATCATCAGAGATTGAAAATCTGCAAATGGCAGTGAGGACAGTACTGAAAGGGTGGCGCCCAGATTTGGCGTGTTTGCAAGGTTTTAGTGGTGTTCTCGCAGTCAGTTGCTGTCGGATTTCCAGCGACTGTTATTTCGGCAAACCTTTGATACTGCCAACTCCTCTGCAGCTTCAGGGACTGTTTAATGATATTAAGGTCTGACTGAGGAAAATAAAACTTCAGAATCCAGTGTGGCCAAGTGCAAACTATTGCCCTTTTTTATATTAAAAAAAACCTTGTTTTATTTCGATGGGTGCCAACTATAAGACGATAGGGATGTTGAAGCAGACATCAGCCATTCGACCATCGAGTCCGCTCCTAGCGATCCTAGCTATATTCAAACTTTATGGCTGACTGTTGGACTACTTTTTACAAAACTCAATTTATAAAGAGAACCCTTCACTTCTTACTGCCCACAGGGTGCTAGGGCAAGTACACACGAACCTTTCCCCGCCTGGTTACCTTCTCACCCACTATTAGAAGTACAAACTGGTCCACAGCACAACTCGAGTGGGTTAAAAACAGTAACGTAAAGCCTCGACCAGCGCAACCAAGTGAAATGTAACCCTTTAGTATCCCGCTGTGAATTAACAAGAGCCGGATAAGATCCCACAGTTATTGATTGCTGTTGGCCTGTTGGATTCTCTGCACAGCCACATTCAGAGGCTCCAGTGTGTCACGCAGAGTCACGTTGATGGTGAATGGTTTGGGTTTTAAGGTTAAGCCGTAAGTGAAGTCCAGGGTGAGCTTCTCTTTGGGGTTGGCCCGGAAGGTGCACTGGTGCATCAGGAGGGAGACGCTGAGGAAGAGCTGCATTTTGGCCAGTTCGTCCCCGATGCACCTCCTTCTGCCCAGCGAGAAGATCATCACTTTGCTGGCCAGGTCCTTGTTGAAGGTGCCCGCCTCGGTGAGGAACCTGCAAGGGTCAAAGACCTCGGGTTGGTGCCACTTGCGCGGGTCGTGGTTGACTGACCACTGGTTGACGAAGATCACGGTGCCCTTGGCGATGCGGTAACCCGAGAGCAGGGTGTGCCGGGTGGTGGCGTGCGGGATGGTGAGGGACACGAAGCTGCTGAAGCGCAGCGCCTCGTACAGGAACGCCATCAGGTAGGGCAGGCGGGGCTGGTCCTCAATGTTGGGGATGCGCTGCCTGCCCACCACCCTGTCCAGCTCCTGGTGGATTTTGGCCTGGACCTGGGGCTGCCACACCAGGTACAGGATGATCCAGTGCAGGGCGGTGGAAAGCGTGTCCTGGCTGGCCCCGAAGATGTCGCTGATGGTGGAGTCCACGTAGTCGGGGCTGAGGGTCAGGCCGGTGTCGCTGGTCACCCCGCCGTGCTCGATGGTGCGGATGAAGGCGTCCGTCATGTCCCGGAGCCGGTCCGGCCGGAAATCCTGGCGGTGCTGCTGAGCCTTGTCCTGCACAAAGAGGTAGAAGTCCCGGTTGAGCTGCTTGAAGTCCTGGTAAACGCTGCGCACCGGGTTCGGGAAGTACTGGAGCCAGGGCATGATGTCCACCAGGCTGCCGGCTCCCACCGTCTGCCCGAAGCGGTGGTTCTTGGAGAGTAACGAGGTGAACTCCTGGTCATTGTGGTTATACCTCCTTCCGAAGCACGCCGCGCTCATCACATTGGCCACAGCCACCACCAGGCTGGGCCATGGGTCAAAGTAAGGGTCCAGGCGGCTCCTGTCCATGAACACACTGACCAGCTGCTGGGTCTCGCACACCACATGCCGCTCAAAGACCCTCTTGGTCTCCAGGTTGCCGGTGCAGAAAGCCCTCATGGTGGAGTGAGCGACTTTACGGTGCAGCCGCCATAGGTCGCAGTGGCGACCGAAAGCCAGGCTCCGGCCCCTGGACACCACCGCGAACGAGCTGAAGTCCGGTCTGGCCGAGAAATCGGCGCCTTGTCGCACCAGCGCCTGGCGGATGGACTCCTCGCTGTTCAGCACCACCACGGCGCGGCTGCCCAACTTGAGACGGAACACGCTGCCGTATCTCTCGGCCAGCCTGCAGAAGGTGAGGTGCGGCGCCCGGCCGAGCTGAGCCGCGTTTCCAATCAAGGGCCAGGGGAAAGGGCCGGGCGGGCTCCCGGGCTCGCAGTGCTGCAGATGGTGCTGCAGCCACCTACAGGCTTGCAGCCCGAGCAGGGCAGAGAGAGTGGCCGCCAGTATCCACTGCACACTGGGGCTAGCAGACAGCCCTTGGGGGAAGGCGCACGTTTGATTGGCGATCATTCCTTCAATGTCCTGGTCCCTGAGACAGCGCAGCGATCCCTCTGTGTATCACACAGAAAAGTATATCCCCTGAAATAATGAAGACACTTGAACAGCGATGGGGATGGTGTGCTTCAGATGCATTTAAATAGATCCTCGAAATGCCCGAAAAAGTCCAGTCAGTCCCACACGATATCAACGAATTTGGGTCACTTGGTTCGTACCATGAGAGCGAAGAATGCGGGCAAAACAAAACTCTCAAGAAAGTCGATTCACCATGTTTGCAGTCTCGGCTTCTCCAGCGTTTCTGTCACCTAACTTATATATGTGTGTGTATATACAGGGGGGAGGGGGCACTGTCCTACCGTCACACAGCAGCGGGCGAACTCTCTGAAGGGTTACAGTGAATTGGACCAGAAAGGGCACTTTGCTCCTTTTCCTACTTCGGGGTAAAGCAATGTCATTGCCTTTAGCTCACCCTCCAACTGGTGTTAGCATTGTATAAAGGAGAGCATATTCACAGGGGCTGGTGGGATCCTCCTCTGCAGCAGCCGGTGTAAAAGCAGCAACTGCACTTCCCGAGTCTGCCCGCTGCCGCCTGGCTGTTGCGTGCAGAGCAAGAACAGTGCGTGTTGCGATGTGGGGCCATTTAAATGTAATCTAAATGTAATCTCTCCCTGAACAATGTGATAACCTGACACCAGCCGTGGATTGTTAATGGGCAAGATCTGAGAACGCTTCCGACTGTAATCTCCCGCCTCCTTTTACATCGCCTGTTTGCTTATCGTTTTAATTGTACATGCAAAGTCTAACCACAATGTTTTTCTCCGAGTAGTGACTTGGAAGGAAGTGGAGATTAATTCTTTTATAACTAAGCAACCATCAAACCTACGTTATTTCGTTTATTTTTTTCTTCGATCATTTAGGACTGAATCAGAAAATGCTACAAACGCCAAATAGTGTCCGGGGTGAGAAAAACACAGGCTGGATGTATCAGCTCAACACCTATCGCCAGAACAACAAGATTTGCTGCTGTTATTTCAGGTTCCCGACATTTGGGTTCGCTTCCTGCTTCAGTATAAAGGTTTTGTGAGAATTTCTGATTGTTGTACTTTTTATGGGGACCGGGACGGGGCTTAGGGGAGGATTGTGGAGCAGGGATTTAAATAAACGGGAATGCAGTGTACAAGAACGCGGAGTATTGAGTTGACAGGTGAAACCCCACCCGCTCTCCGGCTACCTCTTACTGTACATTGGGACCTTATTTCTCTCGATCGGATTAATCCCAGATTGGTTAGAACGTTGCCTTTTCTCACTGGGTTAGTAGCATTATACTATCTCCCTCTCTGAGACCAGGTTAGCATCTGATTGATCTATCATTCCCAGTCGATCCCGATGGTTCACACATGGTTTCAATGTCAGCATCCACCAAACCCACCACCATCTCTTCTCTATGGGGGCGAAACGCGCGGCATTGCCCCACACTCCACAAGACATCGTGCGCTAAGGAAAATGCAAGAGATGAACCAATTAAAAAATTTAAACGTAGAGCAGGAAGCAGCCTTGTAAGTTTCAGGTCTCCAGCATCTGCAGTTTTTGTTTTATTATAGCCTTGTAAGTGGTTGTGTTTTAGTTATAGGAGAACAGATAACAAAACATATTATTAATGGTCAATTAATAAGAGTTAGGCTTTTGAACAGAAGGGTATGTGTGCACACAACAGTGTGTGTACGTGGACGCATGTATACATGTGTTACAGGCAATATTGTGTGCAGATGTGTGTGTGGAGAAAGTGAGGACTGCAGATGCTGGAGATCAGAGCTGAAAATGTGTTGCTGGAAAAGCGCAGCAGGTCAGGCAGCATTCAAGGAGCATTCCTGAAGAAGGGCTCATGCCCGAAACGTCAATTTTCCTGCTCCTTGGATGCTGCCTGACCTGCTGCGCTTTTCCAGCAACACATTTTCAGCTGCAGATGTGTGTGTGCCAACATCAGTAAAGCACATAATCTGGTCATTCTTACTTGGTTGTTCGTCCTAATAGGCGGTCCCTCGCTGATAAAGATTACTCTCTTCCACTCTGGGTGAGTCCTAAGGTAGCTGTACGGACCCATGCGACTTCACCACACTTGGGACAGAATGTGGTCATGAGAAGGAGTGGGTGGGACGTTGGTGCAGCAGTGGCTTCTTACGCTATTTTGGCTTGGCTTCCAAATTTTCCCAGGTGCTAGATGCCTTCCTGGATGCTCCACCTCAACTTTGGATGGTCTTGGGCCAGTGATTCCCAGGTGTCTGTGGGAATGTTGCACTTTGCCAGTGAGGCCTTGAAGGTATCACTGAAGCACGTCCTCTGTCCACCAGGGGCTTGCCTGCCATTTTGGAGCTGGGAGAAGAGCACTAGCTTAGGGAGTCTCTTGGTAGACGTGCGGATGAGTTGGCCAGCTGATGGAGAGTGGTTGATCGATGTGGGAGAATGTTGGTCTGGTCAAGGATTCACATGTTGGTAAGTGTCATAGAATATGTCTGGGACACTTTGCTAAACAACCCCACCACCAGGTGGCTGAACACTTTAACTCCCCCTCCCACTCTGCCAATGACATGCAAGTCCTGGGCCTCCTCCAATGCCAAACTCTAAACACCCAATGCCTGGAGGAAGAATGCTTCATCTTCTGCTTTGGGACCTTCCAAACACAGGGATCAATGTGGATTTCACCACTTCCCTCATTTCCCTTCCCCCCCCCCCCCCCCCCACCTTATCCCAGATCCAACCTTTCAACTTGGCCCACTTGAACTGTCCTACCTGTCCATTTTCCTTCCCACATATCCGCTCCACTCTCCTCTCCAACCTATCATCTTCACCCCCACTTCATTTACCTATCACATTCCCAGAGACCTTCCCCTCAGCCCCAAACCCCTCCCATTTATCTCTCAGCCCCCTTGAGCCATAAGCCTCATTCTGGATGAAGGGCTTTTGCTCAAAATGTCAACTCTTCTGCTTCTCAGATGCTGCATGACCTGCTGTGCTTTTCCAGCACTGCACTCTTCAACTCTGATCTCCAGCATCTGCAGTCCTCACTTTCTACTAAGTCTTTCTTCCCAGCATATTCACAGGATCCTGTGCAGGCAGCATTGCTGGTACTGCTCCAATGGCTTGAGGTCCACATCTCAGACCCATGTAGGAGAGCTGGAACCACCAGCATTCCGTAAACCCATTGTTCGTGGGACCTTGCTGTACCACTTTTGTGCATTACTGCAGTGACTACACTTCCTTCATTCCACTTCCAAACTGAAAGCTGTGGACACCTGCCTTTCTGTGGCACTAATTACCCCACAGTGAAGGTGATGGCCAAGTGGTATTATCGCTGACTCCCAGGTAGTGTTCTGGGGACCTGGGTTCAAATCATGCCATGGCAGGTGGTGGAATTTGAATTCAATAAATTCTGGAATTAACCATCTGATGATGACCAGGAAACCATTGTCAGTTGTCAGGAAAAAATCCATCTGGTTCACTAATCTCCTTTAGGGAAGGAAATCCGCCATCCTTACCCAGACTGACCTACATGTAATTCAAGACTCACAGCAATATAGTTGACTCTTAACTACCCTGTGGGTAAGTGGGGATAGGCAATAAATGCTGCCTACACAGTGATGCCCTCATTCTGTGAATGAATTTTTAAAATCCCTCTTCTTGTTTGTACATGGCTGCATACGTTTAGGAAACTCATTCTGAACTAGGTCGCAAAATTCAAGCCATTCATATTTTTTAACGTCGGAGCAAATGTTTCTGCTTCTGACACAACCAATGCAAAATTACTCAGCAGAGAAGACACCATCTGTGGAGAGAGAAAAAAAGCACAGGGTTTCAGGTCTACGACCTTCAACATCAAAAAATGGAAGACGTTGGAACAGAAGTCGGACAATTCTCTCCCTCAAATCACACAACTGTTAAATAATTCGCATCACTGGAATAAAAGCGAGGTTTGAAATCTGTTGCACTCTGAAATAACAGTGAAGGAAGACGGTGCCTATAACTGCAAATACTATATTTTAACCTTAGGACGTGTGCGGGAACTTTGCGCTGAGTTCAGATACATGCTCGCGCCGGCCTGGGTGTTGTTAATTCTTTCCAGATTGTATATAACACGCATTCCTAATGCGAAGGTTGTGAAGAAAATGTCAATCAAATATGAAGGTTAAACTGAATCTCTACAATTCCTGGCGGTTTGTCGGAGTTTTGCGGTATTTCTGTAAGATAATTTAATTTGCAAAACTATCCACTGTGATTCGTTGCAGTGTTGTTGCATTGGGCAGAACTTCAGCTTTTCCCAATTCATTCAGCTATTTAGAATTCATTCGATATTTAACACCATTCCATTTTCACGAAATGAATTTGTGGATCTTTTTAAAAATAAGGATGAACTAAAATCTAATGGACGATAAATAACTCAATGATAGAGATAGAAGTATCAGAAAATCCAAATCCAAACTATCAACCTAGACGCCACCGTGAAGGAGGTAAACTGCTGATTCAGGTCCTCGGGCTAATAAAACGATGAACAAAAGATAACACAGCAAATGCACACTTCGATCGATTTCTAAACAGTTATAGTTTGACAATATACGCATTTTATATAATATGTACACAAATACACTTACAGTATAAAAATATATTTATTGCTTTAGAAACAGGCCAATTTTAAATAACAGATGGGTGTAGGTTTGCTGGCTGACCTGGATGGCTCGCTTATATAATATATCGGTAACCAAAGATCCACTTCATAGATTCCGTACCTAGAATGGACAGAGATCCATGTGGTGTATGTTGGAAATTACGTTGTTATCGGTGTAAAAATACCTTAAGTAGACTGTACAAATGCCATGGATTAACCTCAGTGTAGCTATATAGACAAACAAACTACAATGCCTGTCAGATAGCATACAGTGGTGGTTGAAAGATAAGTATATAAATATATTATTTTAAATGGCAGTTTATATTACATATACAAGCAGCGAGGACTGTCCGAAAGTGAACCACATCAAACCACGTGATAACGTAATGTAGGACTGGAGAATCCAACAATAAACCCTAACCTTGCATACACTGTTTTCCTTTGAGTTTGCTGGACAGTTTCATCGCCT
Organism: Chiloscyllium plagiosum; assembly: GCF_037043375.1. Lineage (NCBI taxonomy): Eukaryota > Metazoa > Chordata > Chondrichthyes > Orectolobiformes > Hemiscylliidae > Chiloscyllium > Chiloscyllium plagiosum. The sequence continues at coordinate 135,473,106 of NW_028270141.1, forward strand.
GAAGATTCGTTTTGATATTATTGCTGTTGTTTATACAGCTGACCGTTGTAACAGTTCGGAATCTGTCAGAAATTAGTGTGTAGTTTACGCCCACTGTTTTTAATGGGGAAAACAACTGAAAACAGCGATTATTCAGATGAATCTAATTCACGTTTATCGAAAGAAAAACTTAAAAAAAACCTTGATTGGATTCTTGTGAACTTCCAAACTCCTCGATGCTATTTTTAAATAACAGATCATGCATTGAGTACAATCAGAGTTCTATTGTGTGTCTCCCATTCTTGCCATATTCATGTACACCACCACGGCCAAATCAAAGCCACCCGCCTTCTAGAGGAAGGAGCATGCACCAAACAACCCCACTGCCCTGTGGCCAACCACTTCAATTCCCCCTCACACTCCCCCAAGGACATTCAAATCCTGGGCCTCCTGCACTACCAAATGAAAGCCACCCGCCAACTGGAGGAAGAACACCTGATCTCCCATCTCGGGACCCTCCAAACACATGGCATCAATTTTGACTTTACCAGTTTCCAAATCTCCCTCACACCCCATCTCCCAGATCCAACCCTTTCCAACTTGGCATTGCGCTCTTGACTTGACCTACCTGTCCATCTTCCTTCCCACTTATCCATTCCATCCTCCCTACCAATCTATCACAATCACCTCCTACCTGCATCTGTCTACTGCCATCCCATCTGCCTTCTCACAAGCCCCACCTGACCCCCCCCCCCCCCACCCTCCAATTTATCTCTCAGTCCCCTTTCCCCTCCACGCTCCTGTTGAAGGGCTGATGCATGAATGTTGACTCTCCTACTCCTCGGATACTGCCTCGCCTCTGTGCTTTTACTAGCGCACACTTTTTGACTTATGTTTATGTGCAAGTTGCATTTTGGTCTGTTGTTCACCATCATCAAAAATTTAAATTGATTGGAACATGGATTATTCATTCAGAAAGTTTCACCACATAGATTTAGATTTTAAGTAAAAACATGAAAAAGAACACGAGCAAATTCAGCAGGTCAGCAGAAATTATAAAGAGAACCATTAAGGTTAACATTGATGCTAACTTTAAAAGTTAACTCTGTTTCTCTGTCTACAGATGTTGCCTTACCTACTGAGCTTCTCTAGTTTTTTTTATTTCATATTTCCAGCATCCTCATTACGTTGCTTTCAAATTAGCTTTTAACTGGGCTTAAGATATTTGAAAACTCTGTCTAAAATATATAAATAATTTAAAAATTCCCAGAACAACAGACGTAAAATCAATATTGTAAATACACAGAGGTTGTATGAACATCTGACATATGAGAACTAATGTCTTCTTCTTGGTCAGTACTTTCAACAGTTGTCATCTTTATCTTTATATTAGATCATTGGATTATGATGGAGAAACCAAGCAGCTAATGATATGGAGTTGGGGAACGTAGTGATAACCATAGACAGGATTCCAGAATAGAAGCAGGAATGTCTTGCTGTAAATATACAGGTGAGACCATACCTCCAGTATTGTGCACATTTTTGTTTCCTTAAATAAAGAATGATGTTCTGGCAAACAAGGTTTATCAAGGTAATTCTTGCAGTGGCAGGATTGATATATGAAGAGAGACTCAGTCAGTTAGGATTATATTCATTGGAATTTAGAATAATAGGGGGGCAGGGGGTGTGTGGAGAGGTGAGGTTTTAATAGAAACATTTAAAGTCCGGACTAGACAGGGCAAATGAAGGAAAGATGTTTTCTATGACAGTGAGTCAAAGTTTACAGTTTGAGGATACAGTGGTAGGCTGTTTAGGACTAAGATGAGGGAAATATCTTCAGCCAGAGATTGGTGAGCCTGCGGAATTCTCTGTCACAGAATGTGTCTGAGGCCAAACATTGAGTGTTTTCAAGGATGAGATAGATTCTTGGGGCTACAGGGATCAAAGTATATGGGGTGAAAGTGGGAACAGAATACTGAGTTGGATGATCAGCCATGATTACATTGATCAGCGGAGTAGACTCAAAGGAGGGAATGGCCTATTCCTGCTCCTATTTTCCATGCTTCCATGTTTCCATAACTCTTCCCTGTCTAAATGGGGTGTGCCTCAGATTTCATACATTTGTTAGTGATCAAGTTCACCACTTAGTGACAGCTGTAATGGGTTAATGATAGAAAAGACTCAAGACCTTTGATGTTCCACATTTTGATCAACCCATGATCCCTTATACTGTGACATCAATTACTGTCAATCGGTGATCTCTGTAGTTCAGTAAGTTGGAATTCCATTTTTTTTGGTGTCTGACAGACAGATATTTTCCTTTCTTGACAAATACAAAGGATTATAAAGAGTAACACACAAACACCTTGGGAACAAAGAGACCTTTGAATGCAGGTTCATAGTTCCTTGAAAGTGAGTCGCAGGTAGACAAGGTGATGAAGAAGGTATTTGATACACTTGCTTTTATTGATCACTGCATTGAGTATAGGAAATGGGAGGTCATGTTGTGGCTGTCCAGGACATTGATTTGGCCACTTTTGAAATACTGCATTCAATTTAGTCTGCCCGCCATAGGAAAGGTGTTATGAAATTTGAAAAGGCTCAGAAAAGATTTACAAGAATGTTGCCGGGATTGGACGGTTTGAGCTACAGGGAGCGGCTGAATAGGCTGGGGCTGTTTTCCCTGGAGCATTGGAAGCTGACGGGTGACCTTATAGTAGTTTATAAAATTGTGGATAGGATGAATAGCCAAGGTCTTTTCCCCAGGGTAGGAGAGTACAAAGCTAGGGGGCATAGATTTAAGGTGAGGGGAAAGATTTAAAAGGGACCCTAAGGTGCAACTTTTTCATGCAGAGGGTGGTGCACGTAGGGTATAAGCTGCCAGAGGAAATGGTGAATGCTGGTACAATTACAATATTTAAAAGGCATCTGAATGTATATATGAATAGGAAGAGTTTAGAGGGATATGGGCCAAATGCTGGAAAATGGGACGAGATGAACTTGGGATATCTGGTCGGCATGGATGAGTTGGACCAAAGGATCTTTTTCCATGCTGAACGTCTCTATGACTCTATGACACCCGCTTGAAGGCAATTAGTAATTTGTGAAGCCACAAAAACACTGAGATATATGAAAGGATGCCAAGCAAACTTTGTAGACAATTTGCTCTAGGTCATTGATTTGATATTGATTTTAACATTGAGAAAACATCACATAACTACTTCCCCGATAAACATGTATCAGCAGAACAAATCCCCAGGTACTGTTTAGATATTAAAGGTTTTATTCACTAATACTAATGGAAGACACAGTTGTGATGTTTTTGCTTCAGCAGCAACTACCAATTGGCATGAGTCCATTGAGAAAGGTTGTTGAATGGGAAAATTGGAGATGAGTAAGCGCGACATGTCCAGTCTGGTCTGCAGCTCACTTTAGGATATCCGTGTGTTAAAATTCTGATGTTCAGGATTAATGTTTGTGTTCCCCGAGGATACGATTTTCAAAATAGCGGCACAGTCAAATGGCAAACGAGTTTTTATTTTCAAAATAAAAATCACTGTACCAAGTTGGAAAAACTGTTTTCAATACAGAGCATGCTCAGGACTTGCATTGAATTATCATTTAAATAAAAAACAAAGATCTGTGGGTACTGGAAATCGGAATAGTTCTGACAAAGAGTCACTGGATTTCTAATGCTAACTCTATATTTCTCTCTGTATGTGCTGCCAGACCTGCTGAGCACATCCAGCACTTACCAATTTTGTTAAATTAAAGTGCTCCCCATATGTTTACAACTGTAAAAATAGAAACATAGAAACAAAAACAGAAGTTGCTACAAAAGCTCAGCAGGTCTGGCAGCACCTGTGAAGAGAAATCAGAGTTAACATTTTGGGTCCAGTGATCCTTCCTAGAAACATAGAAAATAAGTTCAGCAGTAGGCCCTGAAGAAGGGCTTATGCCCGAAACGTCGATTCTCCTGCTCCTCGGATGCTGCCTGGCCTGCTGTGTTTTTCTAGCACCACATTTTTCAACTCTGGTCTCCAGCATCTGCAGTCCTCACTTTGTCCTCTGCAGCAGTAGGTCATTCAGCCTTTTGAGCTTGCACCACCATTCAATATGATAACAGAATATGTAATTTCAGTATCGTACTCCAGCTTTCTCTCCACACTCCTTGACCCTTTAGCCGCAAGGGTCATGTCCAGCTCTCTCTTGAGTATATCTAACAAACTAGCCTGGACTGCTTTCTGTGGTAGAAAATTCCACAGATTCACAACTCTCTGAGTGAAGAAATTCTTCCCTATCTCAGTCCTGAATAGCTTACCCCTTATTCTAAGACAGTGACCTCTAGTTCTGGACTTCCCCAACATTAGGAACATTCTTCCTGCATCTAGTCTGTCCAGTCCCATCAGGATTTTATAAGTTTCTATGAAATCCCCCCTCATTCTTCTAAATTCCAGTGAGTACAAGCCCAGTCAATCCAGTCTTTAGAGTCATGTGCAGCATGGAAACAGACCCTTCGGCCCAATTCATCCATGCTGAACAGATGTCCTAAATCAATCTAGTCCCATCTGCCAACATTTGGCCGATATCCCTCTAAAACCTTCCTATTCATCTATCCATCCAACTGCCTTTTAAATGCTATAATTGTACCAGCCTCCACTACTTCCTCCAGCAGCTCATTGTGTACGTGCACCACCCTCTGTGTGAAAACGTTATCCCTTAGGTCCCTTTGAAATCCTTCCCCTCTCACCTTAAACCTATGCCCTCTAATTTTGGACCGCTACCCTGGGGAAAAGACCATAAGACTTAAAGACACAGGAGCAGAAATTATGCCATTCATCCCATCAAGTCTGCTCCGCCATTCAATCATGGTTGAGAAGTTGCTCAACCCCATTTTCCCACTTTCTCCCCGTAACCCTTGATCCCCTTGATACTCAAGAACCTATCGATCTCAGTCTTAAATATACTCAATGACCTGGCTTCCACAGTCTTCTGTGGCAGTGAATTCCATTGATTCATCACTCTCTGGCTGAAGAAGTTTCTCCTTATCTCTGTTCTAAAAGGTCTTCCCTTTGCTCTAAGGCTGTGCCCTTGGGTCCTAGTCTCTCCTAACAATGGAAACATCTTCCCAACATCTCCTATGTCCAGGCCATCCAGTATTCTGTATGTTTCAATTAGATATCCCTCCTCCATCCTTCTAAACTCCATCAAGTATATGCCCTGAGTCCTCAGACATTCCTCACATATTAAACTTTTCATTCCTGGGACCATTCTCGTGAACCTCCTCTGAACGTGGTCCGAGGCCAGTACATCCTTCCTGAGCTATTGGGCCCAAAGCTGTGTACAGTACTCCAAATATGGTCTGACCAGAGCCTTATAGAGCCTTAGAAGTACCTCCCTGCTTTTACATTCAAGTCCTCTCAAAATAAATGTGATCATTGCATTTGCTTTCCTAACTACTGACTTAACCTGCAAGTTTACCTTGAGAGAATCCTGGACGAGAACTCGCAAGTCTCTTTGCACTTCAGATTTCTGTAGTTCCTCCGTATTTAGAAAATAGTCCATGCCTTTATTCTTCCTACCAAAGTGTATGACCTCACACTTTTCCACATTGTACTCCATCTGCCACTTTGCCCACTCTACTAACCTGTTGAAATCCTTCTGCAGCCTCCCTGCATCCTCAATAATACTACCTGTCCCTCTACCTATTATTGTATCATCTGCAAACTTAGCCAGAATGCCCTCAGTTCCTACATCTAGATCATTAATGTATAAAGACCTTGTCGATTCACCCTATCCATGCCCATCATGATTTCATTAACCTCCATAAGGTTACCCCCTCAGCCTCCATTGCTCTAGGGAACATAGCCACAGCCGATACAGCCTCTTTGAGATTAGATTACTTACAGTGTAGAAACAGGCCCTTCGGCCCAACAAGTCCACACCAACCCGCCAAAGCGCAGCCCACCCAGACCCCTACATTTACCCCTTACCTAACACTACGGGCAATTAAGCATGGCCAATTCACCTGACCTGCACATCTTTGGACTGTGGGAGGAAACCGAGCACCCGGAGGAAACCCACGCAGACACGGGGAGAACGTGCAAACTCCACACAGTCAGTCACCTGAGGCGGGAATTGAACCCTGGTCTCCGGCGCTGTGAGGCAGCAGTGCTAACCACTGTGCCACCGTGCCGCTCTTCCTATAGCTCAAACCCTCCAACCCTGGAAACAACCTTGTAAATCTTTTCTGAACTCTTTCAAATTTCACAACATCCTTCCTTTAGCAGGGAGATGAGAGGTGAATGCAGTATTCCAAAGATGGCCTAACCAATCTCCAACGTGACCTCCTAACTCATATACTCAATGCACTGACCAATAAAGGCAAGCATACCAAACACTTTCTTCACTTTCTATTTAAAGGAACTATGAACCTGCACGCCAAGTCTTTTTGTCCAGCAACATGCCCCAGGACCTTGCCATTAAGTCTGTAAGCCCTGCCCAGATTTGCCTTTCCAAAATGCAGTACGCCACATTTATCTAAATTAAGCTCAACTGCCACTCCTCAGTCCACCAGCCCATCTGATCAAAGTCCCGTTTTACCCTGAGGTGGTTTTTTTCACTGTCCACTATACCACCGATTTTGGTGCCATCTGCAAACTTACTAACCATACTTCCTATATTCACATCCAAATCATTTACACAAATGACAAAAAGTAGTGGACCCAGTATCGATCCTTGTGGCACACCACTGGGCACAGGCCTCCAGTCTGAAAAGCAACCCTCCACCACCACCCTCTGTCTCCAACCTTCAAGCCAGTTCTGTATCCAAATAGCTAGTTCTTCTTTGTTTCCATGTGATCTAACCTTGCTAACTAATCTACCATGCAGAATGTTGTTGAATGCCTTACTGAAGTCCATATAGATCACGTCCACCACTCTGTATTCATCAATTTTCTTCATTACTTCTTCAAAAAACTCAAACAACTTTGTGAGACACAATTTTTCACACATAAAACCATGTTGACTATCCTAATTAATCCTTGCCTTTCCAAATACGTGTAAATCCTAACCCTCAGGATCCCCTCCAAAACCTTGCCCACTGTTGATGGGCACTGGTCTATAGTTCCCTGAACTTTCTTCGTCACCTTCTTAAATAATGGCACCGTATTATCAAACATCCAGTATTTTGACACCTCACCTGTTGCTATTGATATTCCAAGTATCTCAGTAATGGGCCCAGCAGTAACTTCCCTAGCTTTCCACAAATTTCTAGGGTACACCTGATCAGGTCCCAGGGATTTATCCACCATTATGTGATTGAAGATGTCCAGCACCTCCCATTCTTCAATGTCAGTCCTACCATCCCGGAAAACAGTCTGGTGAACCTTCGCTGGACTCCCTTAATAGCAAGAATGTCCTTCCTCAGGCTAGGAGACCAAAACTGCACATAATACTCAAGGTGTGGCCTCACCAAGGCCCTGTATAATCTCAGCAAATCCTCTACCTATGAAAGAGAACATGCCATTAGCTTTCCTCACTGCTTGCTGCAACTGCATTGCCAGCCTTCAGCGACTGTTCCACCCTGACACCCAGGTCTTGTTACACCTCGCTTTTTCATAAACTGCCACCATTCAGATAATAATCTGCCTTCCTGTTTTTTTGTGACCAAAGTGAATAACCTCACATTTATCCACATTACACTGCATTTGCCAAGTACTTGCCCACTCAACCATCCCGTCCGTCATCCTGCAGCCTCTTAGCATGCTCCTCATAAAACACACTGCCACCCAGCTTAGTGTAATCTGCAAATTTGGCGATATTGCATTCAATTCCTTCATCCAAATCGTTAATGTATATTGTGAACAGCTGGGGTCCCAGCACTGAACTCTGCGGTATCCCACAGCTGAAGGCTAGCAATGCAGTTGCAGCAAGCAATGAGGAAAGCTAATGGCATGTTCTCTTTCATAGGTAGAGGATTTGAGTATCGGAGGAAGGAAGTCTTGCTGAGATTATACAGGGCCTTGGTGAGGCCACACCTTGAGTATTATGTGCAGTTTTGGTCTCCTAGTCTGAGGAAGGATATTCTTGCTATTAAGGGAGTCCAGCGAAGGTTCTCCAGACTGTTTTCCGGGATGGCAGGACTGACATTGAAGAATGGGAGGTGCTGGACTCTGAGAAGAACCCATTTATTCCAACCCTTTGGTTACTGTTGGCCAATCAGTTTTCCATCCATGTCAATACATTATTTCTTATGCAGTGAGCTTTAATTTTGCTTACTAATCCCTTGTGTGAGACCTACTCAAAAGCCTTTTGAAAGTCCAGATACACAATATCCATTGATTCATCCTTGTCCACTCTACTGGTCACATCCTGAAAAAATTCCAGATGTGTCAAGCATGTTTTCCCTTTAATGAATCAATGCTGACCTGGACTAATCCTGTCCCTGCTTTTCAGTTATTACATCCTTTACAATTGACTCTAGCATTTTCTCCATTCCTGATATCAGGGTAACTGGCCTATAATTCCTCATTTTCTCTTTCCCTCCTTTTTTAAAAGTAGTGTTTCATTAGCTACCCTCCAGTCCATTGGAACTCTTCCAGAGTTTATATAACGCTGGAAAATGATCACCGGTACATCCACTATTTCTAGGGCCACTTTCTTAAGTACTTTAAGATGCACAGTACCAGGTCCAGGGGACTTATCAGGTTTTAATCCCAATTTTCCCAATGCCATTTCCTGCCTAATAAGGATTTCATTAATTTCACCTTCATGCTTGACCTTCTGTCCCCTAGCATTTCCAGAAGGTTGTTTGTGTCCTCCTCAGAGACAACAGATCTATTTGTTCAACTGGTCTGCCATCTCTTTGTTATCCATTATGAATTCACTTGATTCTAAGGGACCCACATTTGTCTCCTTTTCTCTTCATGTATCTATATAAGATTTTGCAGTCAGTTTTTATGTTTTCTGCAAGTTTACTCTCATATTCAATTTTTCCCTTCTGAATTTGTCCTCCTCTGTTGAATGTCAATTTTTTTTCAATTCTCAGGTTTGCTGCTTTTTCTGGCCAATTTATAAGCCTCCTCTTTGGCTTTAGCACTATCCTTGATTTCCCTTGTTAGCCATGGTTGGGCCACCTTCTCTGTTTAACTCTTAGGCTAGACAGAGATGTACAATTGTTAAAGTTCATCATGTGCTCTTTAAATGTCTATCATTGCCCATCCACCATTAACCCCTTAAGTATCCTTGGCCAGCTTATTCTAGCCAATGCATGTTTCATTCTTTCAAAGCTAGCTTTCTTTAAGTTCAGGACCTATTGTCAAATTTAACTACGTCACTCTCTACTTTAATAAAGAATTCCACCATATTATGGTCATTCTTCCCCAAAGGATCTCGCACCACATGGTTGCTAGTTAATCCTCTCTCATTACACAATATCCAGTCTAGGATGGCTTGCTCTTTGGTTGGTTTCTCAACAGATCAGTCAAGGAAACCATCCCTCATAAATTCCAGGAAATCTGCCTCCATTACATTTGGTTAGTCTAATCAATATGCAGATTGAAGTTACCGCTAATAATTTGTTGTACTCTTACAGCATGCACCTCTAATTTCCTATTTGATGCCATACCCAACCTCACAACTATTGTTTGGTGACCTGTCACAATTCTGACTAATGTTTTTTTCTCCCTTTGGTGTTCCGCAGTTCCACCTGTATAGATTCCACATCATCCAGGCTAATGTCCTTCCTTATTATTGTGATACTCTCCTCTTTAACCAGCAATGCTATCCCACCTCCCTTTCCTTTCCATCTATCTTTCCAGAAAATTGAATACCCTTGCATGTTGAGTTCCTCTCCTTGGTCACTCCATGATTCCAATTACATCATACCCATTAATAACTGTCTGCGCAGTTAATTCATCCACCTTATTACAAATGCTCCTCGCATCCAGGCATAGGACCATCAGGCTAATTTTTTAGACATTTATTGCCCTTTTAGAATTATGATGTAATGTGACTCTTGTTGATTTTTGTCTTTGGTTTATCTGCCTTCCACTCTCACTTTATAGTTACTGCCTTAGGTTTCTGTCCCTACTTTACTTTCCTCCAAATTTCAGCATTAGTTCCCATCCCCCTGCCCAACAGCACTAGCAAACACTCTCCCCAGGACATTGATTCCAGTCCTGCCCAAGTGCAGAATGTCCCATTTGTACTGGCCCCACCTTCCCCAGAACCAGTTCCAATGTACCAGGAATTTGAATCTCTTCTTCTCATACCATCCCTCAAACCATGTTTTCATCTTAGCTATCCTGCTACTCCTATTCTGACAAGCACATGTCACTGGTAGCAATCCTGAGATTACTACCTTTGAGGTCCTTTTCAGTTTAACTCCTAACTCCCTAAAATCAGCTTGTAGGACGTCATCGCATTTTTTACCTATATTGTTGGTGCCTCCATGCACCACGATAGACGGTTGTTTATCCTCACTCTCCACAATGTTCTGAAGTTGCTCTGAGACATCCTTAACCCTTGCCATCCTGGACTCTTGTTTGTGCCTGCAGAAATGCCTATCTATTCTTCTTACAATTGAATCCCATATCACAAAAGCCAGCCATGGTGCTATGCACCTGGCTGCTGCTGCCTACCTTTGGTGAGCCATTTCCCCAATAGTATCCAAAATTGTATATCTGATTTGGAAGGAAATGACCACAGGGGACTCCTGCACTGCTTTCCTACTCTTCCTCACCCATTCCCTATCTTCCTCAGTATTTTTTATCTGTGGTGTGACCAACTTACTGAATGTGCTATCCACGATTTCCTCAGGCTTGTGTATGCTCCAAAGTGAATCCAGCTGTAGTTCCAGAGCCATCATGCAGTCAGACAAGAACTGCAGCTGGACACACTTCTTGCACATGAAGGAATCAGGGGCATTGGAAGGGTCCGTGAATTCTCACTTTGCACAAGAGGAGCATGGTGCGGGTCTGGTTAACTTAAAAACAACAGCAGCAAAACCAAAAGAAAATAAGAGGAAAAGATAAACTATTTACCAGTCACCAGCCACTTACTTAGCTGCTGGCAATTATATCACGGTTCAATTTCATTTTACTTCGCCTTTGCCTTCATGCTTTCAGCAGCAGCAGTGGCTCACTCTTCCTTCGACTGCTGCTCCTCCTGGCTCATTTGCGCCCTTTAATCTGGGCCTCAACCTCCTGACTCTACTTTGTCTCCTCCTCCAACTCCAACTGCTCCCCCACTTCTCTAAACTCCCACACTTAGCTTAACTTTCAGTGCTTCATTCTGTGCAGTTAGCACTGTGTACTGGTAGCACTTTAGTCCTGGCTTTTATACCCTTGGCCTATCCTGCTTCTCTCAACTCCTCCCAGAATCTAGTGCAGTCACTTCTCACTAGCACCCACTGTTGGATGCTCTTGCTCTTGCTTGACCATCAAGTCCTCCTCAAATCCCTTCACAGACGTGTGAGCTGACTTCTCATAGAATCCTTCCTTTTATTTCAAAAATATACTTTATTCATAAAATATGTCTTTGTATATATAAACAGTAACAAACATAGTTCTGTTCTGTATAGTAGCATATCAAGGGAACAAACAAACAAATGTTTTGTTTGACTCTATCCCAACAAACCAAAGGCATCTCTCACACATACAAGAGGCAACTAGAGGATCCGATAACTGAACAGATTCCTGATTAACTTCAGCAGAAAGACCTCTGACAGTGGTCTTTACCTACTGCACCTCGGTGGTAGCTACCCTAAGCTTTACTGCATCCCTCAGCACATAATCCTGGATCTTGGAACATGCCAGTCTGCAATGCTTGATTAAGATTCCAAGTTTCTGGTAGTCCAATGAGCCTCTTTCACTAAGTTGATGGTCCTCCAGGTGCAGTTAATTAGATTAGATTAGATTACTTACAGTGTGGAAACAGGCCCTTCGGCCCAACAAGTCCACACCAACCCGCCAAAGCACAACCCACCCAGATCCATTCCCCTACATTTACCTTGCCGCTAACACTACGGGCAATTCAGCATGGCCAATTCACCTGACCTGCACATTTTTGGACTGTGGGAGGAAACCAGAGCACCCGGAGGAAACCCACGCAGACACGGGGAGAATGTGCAAACTCCACACAGTCAGTCGCCTGAGGCTGGAATTGAACCCGGGTCTCTGGCGCTGTGAGGCAGCAGTGCTAACCACTGTGCCACCGTGCCACCCGCATTTGTCCTGGGAACACACCATAGAGCTCAGAGTCCCACACACAGAAGCTGCTAAGGATGAACCTTGACAAAAACCACTGTTATCATTCTACCGACTTTTTCACGATCCAACAGAAATGTGTGACTGTCTCAACCCCATTATAGCTGCTTCAAGGAGCATACAGTGGTGATGACATCTCCCAGAATCCAGTGGAATCACATCTCACTAGCACCCACTGTTGGATGTTCTTGCCCTTGATTGAGCACCAGGTCTTCCTTGACCCCCTTCACAGATGTGGTGAGTGAGCTGACTTCTCCCAGAATCCAAATGGAAAGAGTTAAAAACAGAAACATAGAAACTAGGATCAAGTGTAGGCCACCATGGCTGATCACCATGGCTGATCATCCAACTCATCACATGGTTTCCACTTTCACTCCGTATTCTTTGACCCCTCTAGCCAGAAGAAGGATATATATCTCCTTCTTGAAAGCATTCAGTGTTTTAGCTTCAACCGCATTTTGTGCAGAAAATTCCACAAACTTAGCATTCTCTGGGTGAAGATAATTCTCCTCAACTCAGTCCTAAATGGCCTTCGCTGTAAATTAGACTGTGACCCCTGGTCCTGGACTCCTTAGTCATTTGGAATATGCTTCCTGTGCTTACCCTGTCTCATCCTGTTAGAACTTTATAGGGTTCTTTAAGATCCCGTAACTATCTTCTAATTTCCAATGAGTACAGTCCTAAATGTTCCAATCTGTTTACATTCATCAGCTCTGCCATCCCATGAATTAGTTTGGTAAAACTTAGTTGCACTCCCTCCAGACGTAGAACATCTTTCCTCAGATAAGGAGGTTTCACCTGTAGAACTGTAGTAAGACATTCCTGCTCCTGTACTTGAATCCTCTCGCTATGAAGGCCAGCATGCCATTTGCCTTCTTCACTGCCTGCTACTCCTACAGGCTTGTCTTCAGTGACTGATGTACATGGACACCTAGGACTTGTTGATCCTTCCTTTTCCAATCTATTGCCATTCTGATAATTATCCACCTTCCTGTTTTGCTACCAAACTGGATAACCTCTCATTTATCTACATCTGTCATGCATTTGACCGCTCATTCAACTTGTTCATCTTACACTGAAGCATCTCTGCATCCTCCACACAACTCACTTCCCCACCCAGTTTTGAAAACTTGGATATATTATATTTACCGTTGCCTCATCTAAATTGTCTATATTGTGGATAGCTGGAGTTCAAGCACTAATCCCTGCGGCACCCCAACAGTCATTGGCTGTCAATCAGAAAAAGACTTGTTTACATCTCGTTGTTTCCTGTCTGCCAGCCAATTCTCTGTCCACATCAGTACACTATCCCCAACCCCATGTGCTTTAATTTTCATGTTATATTTTCGAAGAATGCTGGAGTACTTTTGTGGGGAGAGGGAAAAGAATTGTTGGTTCGGGCTCAGAACCTGAGGAAGGCTAATAGATTAGAAAGTTTCTCATTGCTTCTTCTGCACATATCATTACTGATATCAGTAGATGCTACTTTCCCCCAGTTAAAACAAAAATGCAAATCGCATATTTGAGTAAAACAGGATAAAACAGGAAATAACTGTGTTCACTGACATGTGATCAATAATCATTGGAAACATTTCAGAAAATTTATTCAAGAAACTGAAACAAGGTGATTCTTTTTGTACAAGTTATAACCATTTTCTAATTAACCTGTGCAGAGATATTATTACACACCTCTGAAGTAGGTGATGCTTGAACCCAGGCCTCCTGGCTCAAAGATAGGAATAAGATCATTGCATCACAAGAGCCTAGTTATAATGATCTGGAAGTTTTAATGGAAGCAGTCCAGTGTGAATGCTAGATAACTGTTGGAGAAACTCTGTAGGGATTGAAGCATCTGTGGAGAAAGAAAAACAGAGAAACTATCAACATGACTTCTTCTCCAATACTTAGAGTTATAGAGATATATAGCATGGAAACAGACCATTCTGTCCAATTTGTTCATGCCAATCAGGTATTCGATGCAAACACAGTCCCATTTTTCAGCATTTGGTCCATATCCCTCTAATTCCTTCCTGTTCACAAATCCATTCAGATTCCTTTTAAATGTTGTAATTGTACCAGCCTCCACCACTTCCTCTGGCAACTCATTCCCTACATGCACAACTATCTGTGTGCGAAAGCTGCTCCTTGGGACCCTTTTAAATCTGTCCCCTCTCACCTATGCTCTCTCAGTTTGGACTCCCCAACCCCGGCGAAAAGACCTTGACTATTCACTCTATCCATGTTCCTCAGATTTTATAAGCTTTTGTAAGGTCATCCTTCAGCCTCTGATGCTCCAGGTAAAATAGCTCCAGCTTATTCAGCCTCTCCAGATCATTTATGCATAGCTCAAACCCTGGCAACATTCTTGTAAATCTTTTCAGAGCCCTGTCAAATTATTCTATGGCTCCAAGTTTCACAACATCTTTTCAATAGCAGGGAGATCAGAATTGAACGCGGTATTCCAAAAGTGACCTAACCAATGCCCTGTACAGCAGCAGCATGACTTTCTAACACCCATACTCAATGCACTGATCCAAAATGGCAAGTGTACTAAACACCTTCTTCACTACCCTGTCTATCTGTGACTCCGCTTTCAAGGAAAACTGTGCAACATAAAAATATTGAAGCAGGAGGAGGCCATTCAGCCCTTCGAGTCTGCTCTGCCATTCATCATGATCATGGCTGATCATCCAACTCAATATCTGGATCAGTGGTGCTGGAAGAGCACAGCAATTCAGGCAGCATCCGAGGACAGGCAAAATCGACATTTCGGGCAAAAGCCCTTCATCAGGAATAAAGGCAGAGAGCCTGAAGCGTGGAGAGATAAGCTAGAGGAGGGTGGGGGTGGGGAGAGAGTAGCATAGAGTACAATAGGTCAGTGGGGGAGGAGATGAAGGTGATAGGTCAGGGAGGAGAGGGTGGAGTGGATAGGTGGAAAAGGAGCTGGGCAGGTCGGACAAGTCCGGACAAGTCAAGGGGATCGTGTTGCTGGAGGTTAGAAACTAGGATGAGGTGGGGGAAGGGGAAATGAGGAAGCTGTTGAAATCCATATTGATGCCCTGGGGTTGAAGTGTTCCGAGGCGGAAGATGAGGCGTTCTTCTTCCATGCGTCTGGTGGTAAGGGAGCGGCGGTGGAGGAGGCACAACACCTCCATATCCTCGGCAGAGTGGGAGGGGGAGTTGAAATGTTGAGCCAAGGGGCAGTTTGGTTGATTGGTGCGGGTGTCTCGGAGATGTTCCCTAAAGCGCTCTGCTAGGAGGCGCCCAGTCTCCCCAATGTAGAGGAGACCGCATCGGGAGCAACGGATACAATAAATGATATTGGTGGATGTGCAGGTAAAACTTTGATGGATGTGGAAGGCTCCTTTAGGGCCTTGGATGGAGGTGAGGGAGGAGGTGTGGGCACAGGTTTTACAGTTCCTGCGGTGGCAGGGGAAAGTGCCAGGATGGGAGGGCGGGTCGTAGGGGGGGTGTGGACCTGACCAGGTAGTCACGGAGGGAACGGTCTTTGCGGAAGGAGGAGAGGGGTGGGGAGGGAAATATATCTCTGGTGGTGGGGTCTGGTTGGAGGTGGCGGAAATGTCAGTGGATGATTTGGTTTTTACCTCATCCAACTCAATAGCCTAACCCTACTTTGTTCCCATTCTCCCCAAGTGCAATATCTAGTAAACTCTTGAATACATCAACTACTTCCTGTAATAATTAATTTTACAGGCTCACCACTCTTTGGGTGAAGAAATGCCTCCTCATCTCCAACCTAAACAGTCTACCCCGAATCCTCAGACTGTGACCCCTCATTCTGGACATACCCACCATCCTCCATACATCTACCCTGTTTAGCCTTGTTAAAATTTTATAAGTCTCTATGAGATCCCCTTCTCCAAGGAAAACAGTCTTAACCTAGTCAATCTCTCTTCATATGTCAGGCCCACCATCCCCAGAATCAGCCTGGTATCCAAGTAATCCCTCGAAAGAGCATCCTTCCTCAGAAAAGGAAATCAAAACTACCCACAGTATTCTAAGTGTGGCCTCACCAAGGCCCTGCATATCTGCAACAACACATCCCTGCTCCTGTATTCAAAACCTCTTGCAATGAAGGGCAACATAGCATTTGCCTTCTTTACCACCTGCTGTACCTGCATGCTTGCCTTCAGCGGCTACTGCACAAAGACACCCAGGTCCCATTGCACGCTCCCCTCTCCCAGTTTACAGCCACTCAGTAATAATTGACCTTCTTACTTTTTCTTCCAAAATGAATAACCTCACATTTATCCAAATTATACTGCATTTGCCATTGATTTGCCCACTCACCCAACCTGTCTAGGCATGCTGAAGGATCTCTGCATTCTTGTCACAGTTCACCCTCCCACCCAACTTGGTATCTTCTGCAAATTTTGAGATGTTACGTTTTGTTCCCTCAATCAAATCATCAATATACATTGTGAGTAACTGGGGTCCCAGCACCGATCCCCATGACACCTCACTATTTACTGCCTGCCAATTTGTGAAGAGCCTATCCATTCCTACTCTTTGCTTCTTCTCTGCCAACCAGTTTTCTATCCATCTCAAAACACTTATCCCATTCCCATGTGCTTTAACCTTGCATAATAATCTCTTCTGTGGGACTTTGTTAAGTGCTTTCTGAAAGTCCAAATATACCACATTGACTGGTTATGTCTCTTTGTTATGTCTTCATAGAATTCCAACAGATTTGTCAAGCATGATTTCTCCTTCATAAATCCATGCTGACTCTTTCTGATCCTGCCACTGCCCTCTAAATGCTTCACTATAAAGTCCTTGATAATGGATTTGAAAATTTTCCACTCTACTGATGTTAGGCTTACTGTATAATTCCCTGGTTTCTCTCTATCTCCCTTTTTGAATATTGGAGTGATGTTAGCTACCCCACCAGACCTTCCCTCTCACTAAATCTTGCATTCTCCAACATTTCTGTACTCCTGCATTCCAAAGTATCTTGCTTTGGCAACACTTCCCAGAACCTTACCATTAAATGTGTAAGTCCTGTCCTGATTTGCCCTACTAAAATGGGGCATCTCACATTGATCTGAATTGAGCTCCATCTGCCATTCCCCAGCCTATTTGCCTATCTGATCAATGGCCTGTTGTACTCTGAGATAACATTCTTCACTGTCCACTACATCACCTACCTTAGTGTCAGCTGCAAACTTACTAACAGTTTTAACATCCAAATCATTTATATAAATGACAAAAAGCAGT